>NC_135494.1:2332016-2482016 GCF_052094955.1 Ictidomys tridecemlineatus | reverse complement strand
CGAGAAAGGTCTTTCTGAGCCTGGGATGGGCCAGGCCTCAGACACACATGCCAGAAGCAGGTGCTGGACATTGCACATGGTCAGGGGCTTGGAGGGCGCGCCCCCCCTCCCCCCAGGGCTCACCTTTGCAGGAAGGAGGAGACTTCGTGCAGCAGGAGGGGCGTGACCCTGTCCAAGTCCAGGGGCTGCTGGGTGACAGTGTGGTTCCTCATGAGGAAGCAATCCGCGTGCACGATCAGGTGGCCCGCGAAGCGCGCGGCCGCGAGCAGGACAGCAGCAGCCCCGGCGGCCCCGAGGGCGGGCAGCCAGGAGCTGGTGAGCCGGGTGAGGCGGCCCGCCGCCAGCGTGAGCGAGGCCACGGCCAGGACCTGGAACCACAGGCCCAGGCTGCGCTCCAGGCCCGCGCGCTTCTCCGACAGCTCCCAGCGCGCGCAGTCGGCCATCATGGAGAAGGGCATCCCCAGGAAGCTGTCGAACCCGTGGGCCTGCGGGTGGTGGCAGTGATCGCGGGGAGACTCACAGTTCAGTCCCAGGTGCCATTTTCCTGGGGGTAGGAGAGGCCAACGGTAGGTATCACATATACCATGGCTTGGGTCTGCCCTGTCGCCCCAAATCCCCCTGCACTGCAGCCTCAGACCCCAAGGCAGCAATGGCACAGGTGAGGTTGAGCGACGGAGTGGGTCTGGGTCAGCTCTGGCCTCGTGGAGGGATTCATCCATTGAAAGATACAAGACAGTTACACAGGCCCCGGGAGGGGCTGTAGGAGACGGTGATGGGAGGAGGTTGGTTGAAGCACACACCATGTCCCCGGCCACTTTCTGTCTTACCCTCGGCTCTCCATCTGCCATGCACTGAGCTGCTTTCCTAGACCATGCCCTTCCACCATGATGCTCTGCCTCACCCCAACCCAGAGCCACGGAGACGTGGGGCACAGTTGGAGGAAGTAGGACACTGGAGACACGCCCTGGGGACTCTATCTTGTCCTTGGCTCCTCTCTCTCTCTCCCTCTCTCTATGCTTCTCTGCTCCCTGGTGCCCTGTCCTGAGCTGCTCTCCTCCTCCAGGCCCTGCCGCCATCTTGTGACATGACTGGGTTAGGAGAGGTGTAGACTAATAAGTGGATTAATCCACTTGGATGGACTCACTGGGTGGTGGCTGCAGGCAGGTGGGGTGTGGCTGGAGGAGGGGTCCCTGGGCTGTGCCTTGGGGGTCTCTGTCCTGTCCCTGGTGGGCAGAGCTCTCTCTGCTCCCTGGTGCCCTGTCCTGAGCTGCTCTCCTCCTCCAGGCCCTGCCGCCATCTTGTTCTGCTCCCCTTGGGCCACCAGGGACTGAACCTTGGAAAACATGAGCCTCAAATAAACCTCTCTTTCTTTAAATTGTTGTTTCCTGCATATTTTGCACGGAAAGGTGGCTACAACAGCATGCTCGCTCTACTCGATCTCTCTCCCAGGGGCTGGGGGAGTGTAGGCTGTGACATCAATGACCACACCAGCTGACCTTATCCTTGTGGGAACGAGGGCCCCGAGAGGAAGCATTTCCCTGAGTATTAATTTCTCGTGAGCGGTGTGACAGATTGCCATAAATCTGCTTGCTTAAACCAACGGGGGGTGGTTCTCTGTCACATCTGGACAGTCCACTCAGGATCCTCCACAGGCTGGGTTTCCACACAAGGTCCCACAGGCAGTCTATTGGCATTCCTGCTGTCCATCAATCATGGACAGAAAATGTTAGGGGGGAAATTCGCATCTTCTCTGAGCACAGGCAGATTGTTTTCCTTGGTACTCAACAAACAATAGAGTGTAGCAACGAATCGGGCAGCACCGACATTGTTTTGGGTATTCTAAGTCCTATGAAGATGATTTAAAGTCGACAGGGGGATGTGTCCATGTTCTATGCCAACACGGTACCATGTTATATAAAGGAGTGGAACCTCCAAACATTTGGGTATCTAGGGGTTGCTGTAGCATTTAGCTCCTGATATCCTTGGGAACCTTGTTCAGTAATTCCTGATAAAAAAAAATATTACTACAGAGTTGGACACCGTGGCGCATGCCTATAATCCCAGCAGCCTAGGAGGCTGAGGCAGGAGGATTGTGAGTTCAAAGCCAGCCTCAGCAAAAGTGAGGCCGTAAGCAACTGAGCGAGACCCTGTCTCTAAATAAAATACAAAATACGGCTGGGGATGAGGCTCGTGGTTGAGTGTCCCTGGGTTCAATCCATGCTACCAAAAAAAAAAAAATGTTATCACTACAAGTGAGGATCATGGCCGTGTGGTCCCCTTTCCCTTCTCCCTGTCTGTTGTCTTGAAGTTTCACTTACTTACTTTTTGTTCAATATCTAATGTGGTTTCTTGGCTTATAGAAAAACACGTGTTTGTTATGGAAGCACAGAACGAGGTAAGTTTTATGCAAACATTTGGTCAATGAGCATCTAGTTTATGTTGTTTTGATATTTATTTTTTTTGTGTGTGTGATGGGGGTATCGGTATGTTCCCTAGGATGGCCTCCAACTTCTGGCCTCAAATGATCCTCCTGCCTCTGCCTCTGGAGTAGCTGGGACTACCACCATGCCTGGCCATATGACTATTATTTTTGAATGTGTTGACTTTTAATTTTGTACCAGGGATGTAACCCAGGGGTTTCTCTATCACTGTGCACCCTCCCCATCCCTTTATATATTATTTTAAAAAAATTTTTTGAGACAGGGTCTTGCTAAGTTGCTGAGGCCGGCCTCCAATATGCAATCCTCCTGCCTCAGCCTCCCAAGTTGCTGATTATAAGTGTGTGCCACCACACCTGACCCGTTGACATTTGTTGAATAACTTGTGGCCCCTGTGCATCCTGGGAGACCACATCATTTCTGTCATCTGGGAAATTACCTGGGACCCTCACTGGTGGCCTTTCCAAACATTTGGAGTTCAATAGACCCTTAAAAGGAAAGTAGTGAGCTCCAGAGTTGAAAGAAAGGTACCTACCTATTAGTCCAGTGGCGTAGCCTTGGTCTCTCAATATTTTTGCAAAAGTTATCTCATTGGTGGGCAGGCCCCCGGCTGCTGCTGTCCACTGGAGAACACGGAAAGCATTGCTGGAAACCATGCCTTCGACCAGCCAACAAAGAGAAATAAGTTACTATTATGTATTTGCTTTTAGTTGATGATGATGATGTTCACTCTTTTAAATTTAGAATATTCTGTAGAACTCTCCATTATTGAAAATCACATTGAAAAGTTCCTTCCTGCAAGGACCTGCCTCACAGAACCACGTATGTGGCAGGGAAGGTCATAATGAAATGTCAATGCTGGAGAGAAGGTGTCCGGTCTTGTGCCAGTTAGGTCACTAAAGGGGAAAAAAAAGAATTTAATGGAAAAGGAATGAGAATTTAAAATGCACTTTGATTTCCCCAAATTCTTGCTATCACCAAAGAGTTTTCACAGTAATCTGTGAAATGATGTGCACAGCTTCTAGGTACGCTAATGGGTGGTTATCACTCCAGAGAGTGCACAGGGAGTTGGCCTGGTGTGGATTTTGGAATGATTGAAAGATTCATTGCGTCAAGTATGGTAGTGCACACACGTAATCCCAGTGGCTTGGGAGGCTGAGGCAGGAGGATAGCAAGTTGGAGGCCAGCCTCAGCCACTTAGCGAGGAACTAAGCAACTTAGCAAGACCGTGTCTGAAAATAAAAAATAGAAAGGGCTGGGAGTGCGGCTCAGTGGTTAAATGCCCCTGGGTTCAATCCCTGGTATCAAAAATAAGTAAATAAACAAAAGAAGATTTCCTGGAGAGTTCTAAAATACAGGCAAACCATTGAGCTCTGGACTTCCACACAGGTGTGTATGTGTGGGGAGGTGCTGGGTATTGCACCCACGGTTGCTCTACCATGAGCCACAGTCCTAACCCTTTTTTTTTATTTTGAGTGTCTTGATGAATTCCTGAGGCTGACCTCAAATTTGCAGTCCTCCTGCCTCAGCCTCCTGAATTGCTGGAATTTCAGGAGTGCATCCTCCGACCCAGCTATGCAGAGGAAAAGGAAGGTTTTCTTGCTATTTAGGTGTAGCAGGGCCACCCGATCAGAGGATGAGTACCACTGAAAGTAGAGTTTGTGACCATTTGCGAGAAGACGGGGTATGCCAGGCCATGGGGTGCCAGCAGGGAGGCACCGGGGTAGATCAGGAGGCAGAGGGAGTGAGGAAGAAATTTAGGGAGATGCCTCCATTTTAAGTTTTTTTATTTTAAATGGAAAGAAATAAGCAAGGCAGAGCAAGACGTTTTCAAACCTGCCAGCGTTAATAATTTTGGTCTGCTCTGGGCTACAGGGGCTGCTCACTGCCCCAATTTCCTGCTTGCAGAACCTGGGGTGAGGGGAGCAGGGGATATTCGCCCAGAGGACATGGGCAGAGGATCTGAAGGTTCCACATGGAGAACAAGCTCACATGCACATTGCTGTTATGTCTAGGAACCGGCCAGCACCCAGAGGGTCAGCTCCCCGAGGGCCAGCGGGGGCCATGATATCAAAGCATCAGAATGCAGAAAATAAAGATACATGTTGAGTGCATGCGTAATACTGCAGCCCAGAGAGAGATGGACGGATGGATGCAGAGACAGGTGACGAGTGGGGACATGATACAGATGATAGATCCAGTTGCTTCTTTTTCCTGGGAAATCCTTAACTGGTCCTGGGTGAGAATCTCCCCTGGAGTCTGGGGCAGATTCTTGAGCCTCAAGACCAGAGAAACGGTGAGGACCATACGCAGAGTTCTGAATTTTCGATCTACTTCCTACCCAACTCCCTTGCAAATGGCAGATTTTAAGGTAAACAGTAACATATATATCATGCCCAAAAATAATCTATAAGACACGAAGGGCACCTGAGATGATTGAGAAATCCCTGCCTTGGAAAGAGAAAAATATCTTGCCAAAAGACATCCCCCCACGGACCACAGAAAACAAAGACCATTCTCTTTCCATTAAGAGGGCAAAAATTTACGAACGAGTTTCAGAAACACACTCATATTTTTGCTCTGATTAAACATATTTGTTTAGTTCTTTTTTTTTTTTTTTTGCACCCTGCCTAATGTATACCTGATAGGAGGCTGTGATAGGAGGCTCAGCAAATGGCCTCCTGCCTACTTTTGTACCCCCAGCCAGTGAGAAATGGATTGGTGCTGCTGTGGTTTGGATTGGGTGCGTCCCCCCAATAAGCTGTGTGTGGAAGGCCTGGTTCCCAGCTGATGGTCTATTAGGACGTTAGGGAGCCTTTAAGAGGTGGGTCTAGTGGGTGGAAGTGACGTCATGGAGGCGTGGCCTGGAAGGGCAGAGTGGAGCTCCACCCCTCCCTCTGCTTCAAGGATCCTCCATGTTCTCACCCCAGGACCACAGCCAAGGAGCCAAGGCCCAGGAGCCAAGGCCCTTCCACACCATGAGCCCCACAGAGACATCTGGATCTCAATGAGCTTATTTCTGTCACAAAGCTGACTCATGCAGGGCCTTTGCAGATAATTGGGAAAAAAGTAGAGAAGATTCCATAACCTGTTGCTGCAGTTGGTTCTTTTCACTACTATAGGAGGAAAAAAAAGACCTGACAAGAACAAATTTAGAGGAGGAAAAGTTGAATTTGGTTCATGGTTTCCAAGGTTCAGTCCCTGTTGGCCGACTCCATGGCTCTGGCCCAAGGGGAGCAGAACAAGATGGCGGCAGGGCCTGGAGGAGGAGAGCAGCTCAGGACAGGGCACCAGGGAGCAGAGAGAGCTCTGCTCACCAGGGACAGGACAGAGACCCCAAAGGCACAGCCCAGGGACCCCCTCCTCCAGCCACACCCCACCTGCTGCAGTCACTACCCAGTGAGTCCATCCAAGTGGATTAATCCACTATTAGGTTACACCAGGAAGCAGAGAGAGCTCTGCTCACCAGGGACAGGACAGAGACCCCAAAGGCACAGCCCAGGGACCCCCTCCTCCAGCCACACCCCACCTGCTGCAGTCTCCACCCAGTGAGTCCATCCAAGTGGATTAATCCATTATTAGGTTACACCAGGAAGCAGAGAGAGCTCTGCTCACCAGGGACAGGACAGAGACCCCCAAGGCACAGCCCAGGGACCCCCTCCTCCAGCCACACCCCACCTGCTGCAGTCACCACCCAGTGAGTCCATCCAAGTGGATTAATCCACTATTAGGTTACACCAGGAAGCAGAGAGAGCTCTGCTCACCAGGGACAGGACAGAGACCCCCAAGGCACAGCCCAGGGACCCCCTCCTCCAGCCACACCCCACCTGCTACAGTCACCACCCAATGAGTCCATCCAAGTGGATTAATCCACTATGAGTCTACACCCAGTGAGTTCAGCCAAGTGGATTAATCCACTATTAGTCTACACCTCTTACAACCCAATCATTTCACAATATGGTGGCAGGGCCTGGAGGAGGAGAGCAGCTCAGGACAGGGCACCAGGGAGCAGAGAGAGCTCTGCTCACCAGGGACAGGACAGAGACCCCAAAGGCACAGCCCAGGGACCCCCTCCTCCAGCCACACCCCACCTGCTGCAGTCACCACCTGGTTAAACCATTGAAGTGGATTAATCCACTGATCAGGTCACACCTCTCCTCCTCTAACCATGTCACCTCTGAAGTGTCTTGCGTTGCTTCACCCATGAACCCTTTTGGGGCACAAAATGCAACACATGTGGATAAAGTTTTATTAGGACAGGGCCACAACCATTTTTGAGTGCACTGTCCATAGAGGACTTCAAAAATGCCGTTGAGCAGCTGTACCCGAGACTGTGTGGCTTGCAAAAATGAAAACATTCGCTACCTTGCCTGCTACAGAAAATGTTACGTTCGTACAGTTAAATCCCAGCCTGGGTCACCTTGTTCCCCGAGGGGCTAGAGCGCCAGGGCTGGCTGCAGTGTCCTGGCAGAACTGTGTGGGCTGGGACCCATCTTTCCCCATCTGGGTGTCAATGAGAGAGGCTGCGGGTGGCCACCCACCTGTTCCTCCCCAGGTGGGTTTCACAGTGGGACTGACCTGAGCGGATGGGGTATCTGCCCGTCAGGAAAGCAGCCCTGCTCGGGGTGCACACGGACGCCGCGGCGATGTGCTGGGTCAGGACCACCCCGTCTTCTGCAAGCCGGTCGATGTTTGGAGTCCTGGCGAGAGAGAGGAAAAATAATAGTGCTGTGTTCTGCTGTGTTCTCCTAAGAAACCCAGATTTTCATCAGCGTAGGGTAAGCTGCTGGTCATCAGTGAGTGCATCAAGATGTGCTCGAGAATGATCCAGGACCTTAAATGTCCTCAGGACCTTCAAAGAAACAGCATCTTGATGAATTACGGTGGACCCCGTGTCCACCAGGTGCTGCCAGTCCTGACGGACAGACAGATGGGCAGTTCAGAAGCGGGAGGCTGCTTCTCCCTGGGCGGTCAGGGACTGCATGGGCAGGTCCAAGGTCACGGTCACCCGTGAGGGTACCGGGCCGGGCACACCCAGCAGGGCCGGCAGATTCAGTTCCATGCTGGGTCTCAGGGGACATTAGAAGAATTGAAATCAGTCCTGAGTGGGTGGGCTTGGCTGGATGGAAGAGGGGCTGGGAGTGAGGGGCAGTTCAGCATGGCTTTGGGCTCACAAGCAATAAAACTCATTTCCAAGACGCCCTCCGTCTGTAGTGGGTTGGGTGAGAACCCTATTTTCAACCCAAGTGAGTGGATGATGGTTTGCTGGGTGGATTGGAGCTGGATTCATGTTTGCGTGTGCAGGCTTCTGTGAATGTCCCCGTCGGCCATTCCTAGGCTTGAATGCATCCTCACATTACCTGCCTCCAGATCCGGGGGCGGCCGGACCCTCTATTCCTATAGGAATCACCAGGTCTGGGACCTGCTCTTTCCTCTGGTCCCCAAGAACCCCATTTCCCATTCCTTGCCTTAGGGTCTTGTTGCCATAGCAGCCGAGGTCTCCAATGCCAAGGTCATCCGCCATCATCAGTAGGACGTTGGGCCTCGAGTCAGCCGCATCCCTGCAGGCGGACGGCGTCCCTCCCAGCCACAGACCCAGGGCCACGGCCAGACAGCTCCTGAAACACAGGCTCCACAAGCACGCTCAGCCCTGTAGCACGCGCCGACGGTCAGACGCTTGCAGGGGGGACGCGGCGTCAGTGTTTAAGGGTTTGATGGGCTTAGGGTTTAGCTTTGAACCTATGCCCCAGGCCTTTGATTTTTTTTTTCTTTATTCATTTAAAATTGCCCATGCAGTTGATGGTCTTATTTGGACTTTCAAAGTAATTTTGGAGGCTCTAGAGTGTTGTTGAATGGTTATGGCAATAGCAACTTAAAAAGCCTTCTTTAAGCTTCCTTAAAATGTATGGATCTGTTTCCAAGAACAGCTACTGCACCCTCCCCTTCTCCAACTGGCTTTTCTTCCTCTTCCTTCTCTCTCTCTCTCTCTCTCTCTCTCTGGGGGGGGGGGGATGTTACCAGGGACTGAACTCAGGGTCCCTCAACCAATGAGTCCCATCCCCAGCCCTATTTTGTATTTTATTTAGAGACAGGGTCTCCCTGAGTTGCTTAGGGCCTTACTTTGGTAGAGGCTGGCTTTGACCTCGCGATCGTCCTGCCTCAGCCTCCTCAGCCACTGGGATGACAGGTGCGTGCGCCACCGCGCCTGACTCTTGTCCTTCTTTCTTAAATGGCAAAACTGGGTTGGACTTGTGTGTTGGGGGTACCTTGCTACAAGTTGGAACACTGAGTAGACACCAGCTCTGGGCAGTGGCCAGTCCCGGTGAAGCCAGAAATAGATAGAGTAGAGGGGTAAATCGACCCTTGTCCTTGGACAAACCCACAGAGCACTCCTAGGCACACACCCACCCTGCTGAGTTGTTTGTCTGCAAATAACAGGAGAGATCTGCTGGACCAGGTGTCCCTGACTCAGTCAGGCTGGGTGGGGACCCATAGCAATCCCCTAGCAGCCACCAATCAGCATGAGACAGGGAAATACCTGGGATGCCAGATGACCCCCAAGTAGTTTATGGTGGTTGATAACGTGTTGGGAAATCATGGAGTTCAGCACGTACACCCCTCTTGGCTCAAACCAATCAGTTTAAATGAATCCCCCTCTTGCACTAACCAATCCCCCCTCCCCAACTTGTTCCCGCCAGTGAATGTGCTAATCAATGTGAAGAGCTGTTGTTTGCTTTTCCCGCGGCGTGGAATGATTTGCTGTGTGATGCTGTGACGCATAGAGTACCCCCCAAAACCTATCAAATCTCACTGGACAAAGGACCGGGACTCACTCCCTGGGACCACTGCATCGGGAACGGCTGTGAGTCCAGGCTGGAGCTTGCAGTAAAGACTCTTGTGTGATTGCATTGGATTCGGCTCCTGGAGGTCTATCGGGGTCCCAGGAACCTGGCATCACATCGGGAAGCTGGCAACGGGAAGCCAGGAAGAAGCGGAAAACCCTGAATCTTTCATCCCACGATACTGTGATGCGCAGGTGGGCTTTGGAAGTGATGGAGGTCCCGGTCCAGAGAGATAGTAAAGCACAGGTCCCCTCCGTAGTGTGGCAGAGCAGAGATGACCCTGGAGTCTCCAAGGAGCTTTGCCATAGGGGCTGCGGAGAGCCAGGCGCCTGGCCATGGGATGCCCTTGGCGCTTCCCACCAGGTTTGGGGCTGATCTCTCCTGAGGCTGACTGGAGCTCTCCCAAGGTACGGGGGCTTGGAGCCCTCAGACTGATCCTGATCCCCGTGCCCGGGGCTCCAAGGTCTCTGGGTTCCTCACCGAGCAGAGGCCCCTTGCTTATCTGTGGATTTGGGGAGAGACGGGAGGAAACGCAGGCAGGGGCCCGGGGACCACACCGTCCTGTCTTACCATGAATATCCCATCCGCCACCGCATGGCCTCGCTCCTGTCGTGTTTCCTGTAGAGAAAAGAAGGGGTTGAGGAGAACTGGGCAGCAGGAAGCACATCCTTCCTAGAGGTGAAAGATGGGGATGGAGCCACGTGGGGAAGCTCTGCTCTGACGGCATCAGCTCCAGAAGAACCTTAAAACCATGGCAAACTCTCATAAGGCGATGCTCCGGCACGGGGTCTGGACACACCGGCAGCGCTCTATCCAAAAGGTGGACAAGCCCAACGTGGTGGTGAAGGGCTGTCATCTCTGCAAAGGTAGGAGGCTGAGGCTGGAGGATACGAAGTCAGAGGCCAGCCTCGGCCACTTAGTAAGATCCTAAGCAAAAAGTTAGCGAGACCCTGTCTGAAAATTTTAAAAAGTAAAATACAAAGGGCTGAGGATGCGGCTCAGTGGTGAAGCACTCCTGGGTTCGACCTTTGTGGGTCCAGAGAAGGAGCATTTGGGGCTTTGCAATGCAGATAGTTTCTGTTGCAACCAGCCCACTTGCCTGCGGTAGGGAGAATGTGGGAGTAGAAAATTCAAGAATGAATGGACACTCCTGTCAGCAAAACCTTGCTGAGCAAGAGAGAGAGAGAGAGAGCTGGGCTTGCTCACTGAGCCCTGGCAATGCTGGAAGAGTGAGTTTGCCGTTCTCTTCTCTCTTCTGTTCTCTGCACGCACCACCATTTGCTTATCTGCCCGCCTGCTGCAGGACAGGAGTGCTTACACCTGTGAGCCACACTATGCTTTTATGAGACCTAGTATCTGTGCAATGTAGAGGGACACGTATCCCACAAACCAGGTGGGTCCTGACGACAAGGCAGTGTGCCCCTTGGGTGTGCAACGCTTTTGAAATCCTGAGCTTTCCTTCCCGATCATGGTGCAATCATTGGCCAGAGACCAGATGTTCTCTGGTCACCGGGCTCGGTGCATTTTGTCAACACATTTCCCAGCACACAGGGATGAGGGTTTTTGACTGTCCCCAAGGGGTCTTGAGCTGACAGACCAGAGCACCTGACCCAGGAGCTCTGCTTCCAAGTCCTGTCTCCCTGTCTGAAGCTTCCTCTCCATTTCTCTTAAATTGTGCACAGATGCACGAGGGACCCATTAGCTCAGAGCAACTGGGTGTCTCCCAGGCATCGGGGACAGCAGAGCTGGCCGTGTCTGCCACAGGGAAAGAGCTTGGTGTTGACTTGTGGGCTCTGGGCTTTGGGACATGGGGAGGAAGCAGGCTGATGTGCTGAGCGAGGTGACATGCTGAGCAGGGTGACATCTGGATGTTTACCTCTGCATGGGCAATGGCGTGATCTGGACAAATGCCCTTTTTAAAAAAAAAAAAAATGATCAAGTTTGCAGCAATGTGGGGACCAGTCAGAGCAAGGTGGGACCCGGAGCTCAGAAATGAACCAGGAGAGAATGTACCAAGGTCACTGTAAAGTATCCAGCGACTCCTCGGTCTTTCTGAACATCTTTAAAATCCGCATTGTCGGGCTGGGATTCTGGCTCAGCCATGGAGCGCTCGCCCAGCTAAGGCGGGACCCAGGTCCGATGCTCAACACCGCATAAAAATAAAGGCATTATGTTGTGTCCATCTGCACCTAAAAACATTTTTTTTAAAAACCCACATTGTCTGCATATGCTGGTGCAGAAAGGCCTGTTGTGATAGCAAAGGCAGCAGTTTAGAAACTTAAGCCTGGCTGGGGGCGGTGCCCACGCCTGTCATCCCGGCAGCTCAGGAGGCTGAGGCAGGATTGGGATTGGAGGCCAGCCTCCGCCAAAGCGAGGCCCTAAGCAACTCCGTGAGACCCTGTCTCTAAATAAAATGCAAAATAGGGCTGGGGACGGGGCTCAGGGGTCCCGTGCCCCTGAGTACCTCTAGTACCCAATGATGGCTTGGAGATTTTGAGGTCCCCATGGTGGGATATCGATGGCAGCCTAGCTCTCAAATATCACTCGGTAGACAATTCAGTCTCCTAAGAGGTTAGCAGCTCTTCAAATCTCCACGGACAAAACACACTCTCCGAGGCACCACTGTCTCCAAAATGAAGCTCCTGCAAAGCCTGCAGCTCCTCCTCCCCGAATCCACAGGAGGAGCACACTCCAGGGGCAGGGGAAAGAAGCCAGGAACAGCCCCTGCCCCGCCCCCCACAAACCATTCTGAGCCAACAAGACTTCCAGAAGGAATGAGCCACCTCACCTGGCCCTCCTCGCTATCCTGAAACATACAATAAATTTTATTATTATTATTTTTTTTCACCCATGTGCTGTAGGCACCCTACTGGATCGTTTTTGACCTACAAGGTTGGAGGATTCCAAGTTTTCCACTTGATACCTCTTCCCAAAGTGCATCAGCAGCCCGGGCACTGAGTCCAGGAAAGACCCAGGGGCGATCGCAATCATTGAGTCCCCGACACCCCTCCTCCATGACATGGAAAATACCTCCCTTCTGGACTTGGACAGGGAGGATGCCTGGGGCCTGACTTGTTTATACAAGCCGATGATTTTGCTGGCGTAATGGATGTTGGCAGCAAAATGTGTTTTTTTGGTTTTTTTTTTTTTTTTTTTAGCACAGGTGTGGTGCCTACCCAGTGTTTGCTACACTTTGCGATTTTTGGTTACAAACTGAAATCATTACCGTGATGTGGGGCAGTGGGGGGGGGGCATAGAAATATTTTTATATGAATTTCAAGGCACTCATACATCACCAAAGCAGGGGATGCCTTCAGAGGAAGTGACTTAAGGCCTGTTCACTGCTGTGCCAAACTATGGGAGCCTGGGCTAGATACCTGGCTGGGTGGCAGAGCCTGTAGTGTCTGGGATGCAAATGTGTCGAGCATGCTACTGTATTGTAGGCAACTGCAACACTGTGACATGTCCTGGTAATATCGAAACATGGCCCAGGCAAAGAAAAGATTCCGTGAAACACCATCTAAAAGATTTATGAGGGGCTGGGGACGTGGCTCAAGCCGTAGCGCGCTCGCCTGGCATGCGTGCGGCCCGGGTTCGATCCTCAGCACCACATACCAACAAAGATGTTGTGTCCACCGAAAACTAAAAAATAAATATTAAAAAAAATAAATAAAATAAAAGGTTTATGAAAGGTGCTGCTGTTTGGGGCTGTTGCCATGCACAGAGCTTGCAGGATAAGTCCCCCTATTGAGTCTGTGAGCGCTGAATGAATGTAAAAGTTCAACAAATGCCGGCAGCTCTAGTATTTATAAATCCTGTGGGCATGCTGGATACAGTGGCACCGGCCTCTAATCCAGAGGCTTGAGAGGCTGAGGCAGGGGGATGACAAATTGGAGGCCACCCTCAGCAACTTATCAAGGCCCTCAGTTACTTAGTGAGACCCTGTCTCTACATTAAAAAAAAAAATAGCTGATGGGATGGTAAAGAAAATGTAAGTCTATATACACAGAGGAATATTACTCAGTCTTAAAGAAGAATGCAATGACGGTATCTGTTGGTAAGTGGATGGAGCTGGAGACTATCATGCTAAGTAAAACAGGCCAATTTCCCAAACACCCAAGGCTCAATGTTCTCTCTGATATGTCGATGCTCATGCATAACAAAGGGGAGACTGGGGAAGAAGAGAGGTACTTTGGATCAGGCAGAGGGGAGCGAAGGGAGGGGAGGGGTATGGGGTGGGAAGAATGCATGGGACATTATGACCCTGTGTGCATATATGACCACAGGACCAGGGTGATTCTACACCGTGTACAACCAGAAAAATAAGAAGTTGTACTCTATTTATGTAGGATGTGTCCAAGTGCATTTTAGTGGCATAGAGAACTAATCAGAACAAATTTAATATATATATATATATATATATATTAAATTTGAGAGAGAGAGAGAGAGAGAGAGAGAGAGAGAGAGAGTTTTTGATATTTATTTTTAGTTTTCGTTTTCGATGGACACAACATCTTTGTATGTGGTGCTGAGGATCGAACCCCGGCCACACGCATGCCAGGCGAGCACGCTACCGCTTGAGCCACATCCCCAGCCCTTAAAAAAAAAAAAAAAATTTAAAAAATAAATAAATAAAAAGGGCTGGGGGATGTGGCTCAGTGGTTAAGCACCCCCTGGGTTCAATCACTGCTACCAAAGGGGAAAAAAAAAAAAAAAACACAAAACACTATGTCCTTAGACTAGACTACACTTATGATTTTTTTCTTCAATGAAACATTAAACCGAGTTCACTGAAACTTTCTCCCTTCATAAACTTGCTTTTTTTTTTTTTTAACTTTGGATTCTTTTGTAAGAATGCTTGGTTTTAAGAAAATGGAACTTTTGAATGTTGTTATGACCTGGAGGGACACCTATTGGATCCTGTCACTCTGCAGAGTGCACCGCTGCGAGTCTACATTCCTACACGTTTCGCAGGCAGCTTCTCCTTATATCCAGTGGCTATGACAGGCATTGCAAAGTCGGTTTTTATTCTTTATCAAATAGACGTGTGTGTGTGTGTGTGTGTGTGTGTGTGTGTGTGTTTTCTTTTTCTTGCAGGAAGATGTACCAAGGGCCTCTGCCCACGCCTCTGGAGGACATTCTGGCTGTGCTGGTTTCACTCCTTGCATTGGAGACCAGAGACAAAGCTCAAGCCTTGGCTGCGGAGTGAGTCAAGATAAAAAGCGACTTGACTCTGTCAGCTAAAGGCCTGCTCCTGCCCGGGACACGTTTGCATCTCAGCCCCTGGGAGGCAGCTCCCCTCCACGCTGGCCGGTGGCCACCACGTTCACCGCTGCGCAACGGGGACGCAGGGAAGCAGCCCGCGCCCGCCCTGTCACTCAGCTCACTGAGTGTCCTGCGCCACAATGTAACTGCGCCCCTGCTCTTCCCCCAGTGCTGGGCCCCCGCCAGGCCTGGGCTGGGTGGCCACGTCCTGGCAGCCTGCGGACATCCCGGAGACGGGACCTCGGAGAAGGCTGTCCCCTGCTGCCCCTGGCCGCCCCTGCGCCGCCCCCACGGACACCAAGTTTCAAAACCACCAAATAAATAGCCCCCAAGGCCCCCGCGGATTCTTTTCAGTCGCACAGAAAAACTTCTAAGAGTGGCCAAAGTCGCCAGGAGAGGGACAGGCTGCCGGGCAGGGCGGCCTGCGGCGGCGGGGACCCGGCGGACACGGCTTTACCTGCAGAGGGATCTCTGGGGGGAGCCCAGCTCAGCTCCGGGGACGTCAGTTCCTGCGGCACCTCGGCTGCGGGGGGGTCGCCTGGGCTGCGAGGTCCTCTCTGCTGCGCCCCCCCCCCCCGGGGAGGCTGTCCCTGCGCCGCGCACCCAGCGCAGCCCGCGGACCCGGCCAGGCCCCGCGCGCTGCCCGCCCTCCGGCGTGTGCAGCAGGTTTCCGGTTCTTTCTTGCAAGAGGAGCCTCCAGAATACACAGGTCTCCAGCCCCGGCCTCCGGTTCAACCCCCCGGGGGGGGGGGGGGGCGTTGGCTGGCTGTTCCCGAAGAGGCCAGTGGGTGGCTGGTCTCCAAGATCCTCCTTGCATGCATGGCTGGCTGCACACCTCACTTCTTCCTTTGGATCATTATTTAATGATTTCCTCCCTAGATGTTGCTTCGGACAGAAGAAAAAGTCAGGAGCAGTCGGGGATGAGGCTCAGCCGTCCAACGCTTGCCAGGCACCCACATCGCATCGCAGCAGTGCAATTAAAATAGGCACATATTTTTATACAAACATATAGGTAGTTATAGTAAAATGGGTTTTATATATCTGATGTAATGCATAAGGTCTATTAGACATATTTATCCATTCGTATTTGTATATTTAATATTCGTGTTGGTGCATTTAATATTTAATATTCATCTAATCATGATATACTTCATAAGTATATAGAGATAATAAATACTACATTATGTATGTGATCAATACACGATCTGCAGAACATTTTTTGGGAACTGACCAAATCAAGGAGGAAAGACTGTGGCTGGATGGACTCGGGGGCACCTGGAGCCCCAACCAAATCTGCTGGATCCCTTGCTGGGCCGGGCAGGGTCCAGAGCTCCAGCTACTTCTGCAGTTTCAATGCCCTGAGACAGAACCTGGGTCCCCTCCGTCTTTAAAAAAAAAAAAAAAAAAAAAAACTAATTTATTTATTTGTTCTAATTAGTTATACACGACAGCAGAATGTCTTTCCATTCACAGCACACGGATGGAGCACCGTTTTTTCATTTTTCTGGTTGTACACAAAGAGTCGCACCATCGGTGTCCTCACACATATACCTAGGGTCATGATGTCCGTCTCATTCCACCATCTCTCCTACCTCCATGCTCCAGACCCCACCATTTGCCCCATCCCAGGTTTCTCCATCCTGCCCGTCACCCCAACCCCCTGCATTTTGGATCAGCATCCACTCATCAGAGAAAACGTTTGGCCTTTGGATTGGGGGGAATCGGCTAACTTCACTTAGCATGATGTTCTCCAACTCCATCCATTTACCTGCAAATGCCATCGTTTCATTCTTCTTCGTGGCAGAGTAACATTCCATTGTGTATGTGTACCACGTTTTCTTTATCCATTCGTCTGTTGGAGGCTACCTAGGTTAAGCCCATAACTTGGCTATTGTGAATTAAACTACTGTAAACATTGATGAGGCAATGTTTACGGTAGCTCAATTTATAGTTTATACCCCCAAAACGTAAAATCAGCACACTACAGTAGGAGTCCTGTATAAACTGAGGAGTGGGATAACGGGGTCAAACGGTCTTTCTATTCCAAGTGTTCTCAGGAATCTCCATCCTGCTTTCCAGAGTGGTTGCACCGATTTTCAGTCCCACCAGCAACGTGTGAGTGAACCCTTTCCCCACATCCATGCCAAGATTTATTATTCTTTCTATTCTTGATGAGTTCCATTCTGTCCGAGGGAGATGAAACCTCAGTGTAGATTTTCATTTGCCTTTCTCTAATTTCTAGAAAGGTCGAACATTTTTTTCATATATCTGTTGATGGATTCAGAGATGCTACACCCTAAGAAAGAAGAAAGTGGGCCCCAATTTTCATGATACCGGATCAGGCTCCAACGCCCTTAGCAAGACTCCTAAAGCGCAAGAAATAAAATGAAGACTCAAATCAGTGGGAGGGGTTCCAGCTGAAAAACTTCTTCTCAGCAAAGAACGAATCCGTGAGCGGAAAAGAGAGCCCTCAGAATGGGATCCGGATCTTTACCCCCGCCCCCCATCATCATCAGACAGACAGCGCACTCAGCTCCAGCATAGACGAAGAACTCAAAAAACTTAACGCCAAGAAAACAAATAACCCCATCAATAAATGGGCCAAGGACCTCAAGACACTTCTCAGAAGAAAAAATACAATCGAATAACAAATATATGAAAAAAAAAATCCTTTTCTTTTTCTCCCTCCCCTCCCCCTCCTCCCCTCCTCCTCCCCTTCCCCCCTCCCCTTCCCCCCTCCCCCTCCTCCCCTCCTCCTCCTCCTCCCCAGGGCTACGGTGGAGCCACCAGTTACCCAGAGCTCAGCAATCTCAACATGCACATTGCTCAGGTGGTTGCTGCAGCTCTGATGAGATATTAAGATAAAACCAGTAAGTTTTACCACTCACACCTGTCAGCTCAGTGTCAACCCCGGCTGGCAGGGGCGGGTGCCCTGTTCTCGTGAGAAAAATCTCTCCTACTAGGCGACCTATCAACAAGATAACGTATCAGGGGTGGGGACCCCTTCCCTTCCCTCCTTTCTGCAGGGCCGGGCTTGTCTCAGCAAACCCCACCCTGACTGCTCTATCTTGTCCCCGATCGGCTCCTGTGGGATCTCGGTGGCGCTACACAAATCCCAGTGCTTCTAGGTCCAGCACTGAGCATTTCTCGCCCTGTTTTGAGTGTCCTAGACATTAAGAGGAGGAAAGCACCTCAGCTCTGTTAATGGCAGCTTCAGAAAGTCCTGGAAGCCAGTGGAAAGGAGCTTCTGACACACCCACCTGTCGGGGACTGGGGCTGGGGCTCCGTGGCAGAGCGCTTGCCCAGCCTGTGGGAGGCTCTGGGCTCGATCCTCGGCACCACATAAAATTAAATAAATTGAACAAAGGTATTGTGTCCAAAAAGTTGAAAAGGGAAACAGAACCCAGGGGTGATGGCTCACACCTGTCCTCCCAGCAACTCAGGAGGTTGAGGCAGGAGGATCACAAGTTAGAGGCCAGCCTCTGCCATTTAGTGAGGCCCTGTCTCCAAATAAATAAATAGAAAGGGCTGAGTGAAAGGAAAGTGAGAAAGCAGGAAATGGGAGAAGTGAAAGACAGAGACTAGGCAGAGGTACACACTTGGGGATTTTTTCTGAGGAGGCTTAGGGATTAGAGCTGGCAGGTCCTCGTGCAGGTGGTGAAGGGTTGGGTAGGTACAAGGGAGTGGCCAGCCTTTCTCAGAAACACCCTGGGGTGGGAACGCAAAACTTTCAGAAACTGTCACTTAACAGGGCCATCCGGATGCTAAGCAAGGACCTCACATCCTCCCTCCCCCCCCTTTTTTTTATTGGGCCCCTTAGGGACGAGGGTCATAGGTCCATCTGCTGTAACCGCACCCTGCTGCGAGGGAGCAGCCTTTGAATCCTTCTTTGGGGGCCCAGGATGTCATTGGAGCCATGACAGTAGTTGAGTGATGGTGGGACGCTGTCCCCAGTGCACCAATTTCTGGCGAGGGATGGGTACTTCTGTAACAAAAGCTGTTTTAGAGTTTGGTTGGAGATTTTTTTTTTTTTTTTTTTTTGGGGTCTGGTCTTGAGCTAATCTAATGACTCAGGGAGCAAGCAATTACAGCAGTGTCCCATGGAGAAGGGGTGACTTAGCTGGCACCCCTCAGCAGAGGGATGTTCAAGGTCCTGTGGGAGTTGTTTCGTCTTGTCCTTTACTATGCGGGATGGAGGACTGATTGACACAAAACTGCATTCCTGGTGGGTGGGTGTGGGCTGGGGCTGGGGCTGAGCCGGAGAGCGCTCGCCTAGCACGTTGCAGGACCTGGTTTCAACCCTCAGCACCACAGAAAAATAGACAAGATAAAGGCATTGCTTCCAAATGCAACGAAAACAATAAATACTCAACAAACCCGAGCGTTCCTCCCGTAGATACTGACAAAGCTCACCTTTTGGGCCTTAAGAAGCCCCTCGGACGGGGAGGGCCTGGTTAGCATGGTTTGCCCCGCAGGAGGAGGGAGGAGGAAAAGTGATAAACGGAAGGACGGCACCCAGGGTCCCGCAGGGTGCCTGTGCTGCTCAGAGATGGAAGGAAGATGGGGGGGTCCCAGCCTGGGAGAAACGCAGCTAGAGGGGCCTGTGGGGGTCACTGTATAAAGGGGTGGAGAAAAATGTTTTCAATGGGACTTATGAACCAATATGGCCTGCCACCAAGGCGGGCCGCGGAAGGAGTGGAAGAATGACCGGACAGGGGATAGGGTCCAGTCCATTTTGCATAGGATTGGGTGGCGGGGGAGCTGTTGGAGGGAATTAAGGTGTCCCCAGGAGACGCAGGAGGAGAAGGGGAAGAGGCAGAACTAGGCTTGGCCAGAACAGCATGGCTGTATTACCAGAGAAGGTTCCAGAGAAGAGGAGGAGCAAGGGGCAGTGGAGACTCAGGGGAGGTGAGCTGCGCAGGGAGGTGGGCCTCCATAGGAGCTCAGCAGGGGAGATGGCGAAGGCCCCTTCGGGAGGGCCGTCACTATGGAGGGCCAAGGGAAGGAGTTTGTCCACTCTGAATGTAATTCAAGGGATAGCTCAGTGACAGTGTCCCTCAGGGCCCGGTTGGTGGGTTCCACGGTGGCAGAGGGCTGAGCAGCACCAGGGATGTGAGAAGGCCCGCGCTGCGGGGGGCCTCGGCTGCAGGCCGAGCCTGGGAAGGAGACTCAGGACCAGGAGCACCCTGGAGCCAGGAGGGAGGCCGAATCGGGAAGAATGGGTTCAAAGAGAGGCCGGCCAGCTGGGTGGTGCATAAAAGGAGGACAGGTGCGCGGAGACGGGAGGTGGGCTTTAGCTTCCCCATGGTGAGTAGCTAGAGGCACGTGTCCCCAGGACTAGGCCAAGCCAGAGGAGAGGACACAGGAGCCAAAGGGGGTCCACAGCACCGGATTCACTGGCCCTGGGGCTGGAGCCTTTTGGGGACTGAAGAAGGGGGTCGTCACCCGCTACTTCCGTAGTCCCGGGCTTTGCCATGCAGAGTCGTGGTGGCTGGCCAGGGCTTCTGTGTGCTCTGCTCAGGAGCTGAGAACCGAGACCCGAGAGGAAGTGGCCAAGGGGTAGGGATGGGAAGGTCGGAGTCTTGGTGCTGGGCCAAGATCTAAGTGAACTCTAGCGAACTAGAGATTTGTCCCTGCCATCTCCAGGGACTTGTGAGAAGGAGGGGAGGGGAAGGGAGGAGTCACCTACCCCAATGAGGCTGGTGCGGATGGAGATGGCGTGTAGGGAGAGCGAGTACGGTGATTGGGCCGGAAAATGGCAGAGGGATGTGAAAGGGCACTGGTGGAGTGAGGCCATGGCAGGACTTGAAACATCCCGGACAGCAGGGGCCCCCGGGCAGGGCTAATGGCAAGGCACTGGCAGGCGGAAGGGGGATGGCCCTAGGGTCAGGGTGAGGATCAGGGCAAAGGCAGGCCAGTCAGAGGGATGCGTGCAAGAGGGGAGAGGGAAAGCCAGGCCCCCAACTTCGGGAGGATGTCCCTTTCCCATAAGGGGATCAGGGCACTGTGGCCAAAAGGAGTGGGTAAGAATTAGAGAGCCAAAAGCGCAAACAAGGCGGGGTGTCTGTAAGGGTTGGCAGGTTTACCCCTACCCCACAATAGAGGTCATAGAGTGAGCAGCGCGCCCCAGAACTCCTTGAGGACTGAATATGAGGCCCCTGTGTCTAGGGGGAAGGAGACAGGCCACCTAAAATACCAGGTGTTTTTTTTTTTTTAACTTTATTTATTTATTTTTTTTTTAAAGAGAGAGTGAGAGAGAGAGAGAGAGAAAATTTTTAGTATTTATTTTTCAGTTCTCGGCGGACACAACATCCCTGTTGGTATGTGGTGCTGAGGATCCAACCCGGGCCGCACGCATGCCAGGCCAGCGCGCTACCGCTTGAGCCACATCCCCAGCCCTATCTTTTCATTTTTCAAATGCGTGAAATAGTTGACGAGATCCATGATAATATAGGGATCTTGAGTGCCGTTAAGCAGCCATTTAGAGCCAGATCTGATTGCACAAGTGGAGAAGGTTTGGGGGGTTGAGGTCCAGGGTGAGAGACAGAGGCCCTAGGTTAGCCAGGGGACAGCCTGGGGGGCTATGGGAGGGAATGGATGAGGGGCAGGGCCGCAGCCCATAGAGGCCCTTGGGCACCCAGCCTGGGTTAGAAGGGACAGAAGCCTGTAAAGATGAACCCAAGGTCAAGAGGTCTCGCCAAGAACAACTCCCAATCACGCTTGGTGACTTTTCTCAAAACCCAGGACCCAAATAAAGAACCACCTCTAGGTGGACAGTAGGGACCAGCCGGCGCTGTGAAAGCTGAGTGTGGGGTACCACGGCCACACGGGAACCCTGGGAGTGCCGGATGTTCCCTTCCCAGGACCCCAAGTCACTGAGTTCCACTGGGGACAGCGGTCTTACCTGCAATGTCCAATGGTGGGTGTGAGGAGGGCGCTTGGCAGAATGGAGGACGTGGTCCCATGATGGAATCCAGGTCGGGGCCCGGGGATGCTCCGTGACCCTCGAAGGCTGGAGTGGGTACAGCCGGGGAACCCGATCCCAGGTTTTGGCATGAAAATGAAGGGGAAGCCAAGAACCAGGAAAGGAGTAAGCGAGAAATGGAAGACGGAGCCCAGGCCGAGACTCACATGAGAGTGTGTTTGTCAGAGCTGATCCATAAAGGGCCATCTCTCTGTAGCAGAGGGAGGCCAAACAGGCTGGAGTCCTGAGACTTTTATGGGGGGGCGGCTGAGAAATCAGAGCTGGGCAGTCCCACTGAGGGTGGGCAGCGGTGGGGTTGGTATGAGGGACTGCTGAGCCTTTCTCAGAAAGGCCCTCGGATGGGAAAGAGAAACTCTTTCCTTAAAATGGAGGCTGTCACTTAAGATGCTCCTCCAGGTGCTAAGCAAAGACGTTACAGGGACCACCCCAACCTCTGTGCAGGCCTCAATTCCACCTCGATGTGCACTCTTCAAACGCAGGGGTCTGCCTACTTTCTGTTCTCTTCCCACACGCCTGCACGGCTGCCACCAACCGAGGGTGTCCTCAGTCCTGGGAACCCTCAGCCCGAGGCTCCCGTGTTTCCATCCCCAGCTTGCCACCGGCCTCAAGTAGCTTGGGATCCACCTCCCCCTTCTCCACAAGTTTGCAGGTGCCAAGTTCATTGATGGGGCTGTCCTCTCTTGCTGCCTGCAGGGAACTGTAGGAGCACCCTTCGCCTCCAGAAAAACTGGCTCATCCTTCATGTGGTAAATTTTGTTCTATGTAACTCATAAATGTCTGTGACTATTTTACTTTCCAATGCTGAATTCCAGGGACTATTCTCCGTCACTCCTGCTGGGAAGTGGGACTCCTGCTGGGATCCCATGCAGGGGCAGGCGGCACCTGAGCCTTGTCTTGTCCACCTTCCGCATGTGGAGTAAATATCTCCCCCAACCGCTTCACCAAATTACAAGGGACATTCATCTTTTTTTTTTTTTTTTTTTAGTATTTTTTTAGTTGTAGGTGGACACAATACGTTGATTTTATTTATTAATTTTTGTGTGATGCTGAGGATCGAACCCAGTGCCTCACACATGCTAGACAAGCACTCTGCCCCTGAGCCCCAGCCCCAGCCCCAGCCCCAGCCATTCATCTTTTCTGATTGTGGAATAAGACTGCTGGCTTTCCACATGCGACTACATCATCACTGTGCATTCGTCTGAATGGATAAGGAAATCAGTCCCCACTTTCAAACATGCATTCCCTGAGGACCTCTTCCTGAGATAGACATCCTGGGGAAGGCAGCTGTACTCTGTAAAACAGAAGTCACTCAACACTTTCAGCGTGTTTATGATTGTACCCCTGGCAGTTCGATGCTTATTTGGTTTCTGAAATGGTGGAGACAGCAAAGGCCACTCTGGGGTGCTCTTGGAAAACCACCCGAAATTTGCTAGGGATCTCAGAAGATATACAGTGCTCTCCCGGTGGTCAGAGTCAATGGCATCAATGGGGTGCAGGCGCTGAATGCTGTCTGGAAGCTGATCATAATCAGGGCTGCCTACAGGCCTATCTTCCTCCTGAACACTGCCTTCATTCTGTTCTACTCTCCAAGACTGCAGAAAACCCTGTTACTGGTAGGTGACAGAAAGACACTGAGAAACTGATGTGACTCCACTTTTGAAAA
Source organism: Ictidomys tridecemlineatus (assembly GCF_052094955.1). Taxonomy (NCBI): domain Eukaryota; kingdom Metazoa; phylum Chordata; class Mammalia; order Rodentia; family Sciuridae; genus Ictidomys; species Ictidomys tridecemlineatus. Next base: position 2,458,823 of record NC_135494.1, on the reverse strand, counting down.
ACCAGCCTCTACCTCAGAGCAAGGCCTGTCCTAAGGAAGGGGGCGTGACCCTTGTCCTTGGAAAGACCCACAGAGCACTCCTAGGCTCATACCCCACCCTGCTGAGTCGTTTGTCTGCAAATAACAGGAGAGGTCTGCTGCACCAGGTGTCCCTGACTCAGTCAGGCTAGGTGGGGACCCATAGCAACCCCCTAGCAAGCACCAATCAGCATGAGACAGGGAAAATACCCGGGATGCCAGATGACCCCCAAGTCGTTTATGGTGGTTGATAACATGTTGGGAAACCATGTAATTTAGCATGCACACCCCTCGTGGCTTAATCCAATCAGTTCAAAGGAATCCCCCTCTTGCACTAACCCATCACCCCTACCCAATTCACCCCCGCCAGTGAATGTGCTAATCAGTGTTGAGAGTTGTTGTTTGACTTTCCCGTGGTGTGGAATGATTTGCTGTGTGATGTTGTGAGGCATACAGTTCCCCCCCCCCAAAACCTATAAAATCTCACTCGACAAAGGACCAGGACTCTTTCCCTAGGACTGCTGCCTTGGAAATGGTTTGTAAGTCCAGGCTGGAGCTTGCAATAAAGACTCTTGTGTGACTGCATCAGATTCAGCTCCTGGAGGCCTATTGGGGTCCCAAGAATCTGGCATTAGAAGATCACATAGGGGACACACTCCTGGGTGACTGTTTCCAGCTCTTCTGTGCCAAGCAACTTGGATGGACTTGTCACGATCTCTTCATTTTATTTTTTTTAAAATTGAAAAATATAAGAGCAAATAAAAACAAACAAACAAAGCGTATCTTTCTTTTGCATCACCACGCACTGTGGATCATCCAAGGAAGGCTGTCTGTTGCCATGCTAATCCTCAGAATAATAAGTGAAGTATCCAAAGAAAGGCCAAGTACACGCCTTGCTCACCGTCCTTGGTGGCAGGTCTTGTTGCCGAGGAAGCTGTCGTGTGCTGGTTGTAGAAGCAGGAAGATGGGTGGCCTACCTCCAGCAAAGAACTCTGCTCTGGAATTTCTGCTGGCCATTTGTCTCTCACTCTTGTCTCCAGAACAGGCTCAGCCTGAGGCTGGTGAGTGTGAGTGTCTCTCCTGTGCCATGCAGCAGGACACACTCAAATTGGCCTCTTTGATGCCACCTGACTCAATTTACCCATCTTCCCTGACGCCTGTCTAATTCTGGCTTCGCTGCTACCTGCCTTGGCCTTACATCTTGGCATCCCTCTGTCCCGACTAGTGAAAGGACACTCACACAATGTCCAAGGACCACACAGTGCACCCGAATCCCACTGGAGAGATTGGTTGCCAGACCGTGGAGCAAACTGACAAGGCATTCCTTCCAAGGAGAGCAGCAGCCTGTGGGCACTCACAGGGCAGCTTTACAGCCTGCAAGGGGAATGTCACCAGCATGCTTAGGGGTGATGTCATGGGCTGGAGTGGCACAAGTTCTTAACGGAGGCTTAGCAGCATAGCAGAAGGGTCTGCAGATTAAATGACTCTTAATTGGAAATCTGTTGAATCCCTAGATAAAAATGCATGTCCAATTAAAATGGCAGACCTGATGCTAATTGCTAGTGTCCAAGAGTTGTCTGTAATTATGTTCTCCTCAATGTCCCCAGGACAAAAAGGGAGCTCCCTGAGGGCTATTCAAATTGCAAAAGATCAATTAAGGAGGTATGAATTGGGGGGCAAATTCAGGGACTCTATGTCCTGAGAAAGCACCTCCCATTTCTTGGAGGCGGTCCCTGCACTTCCTACGCTGTCAGACCTAAGTCGGAGGGGGACCTGGGGGGTACTCTCTGAAAACTTCCCTGGGACCCCAATAGAACTGGAGACCAGGAGGGGCTTGCCTGTCCTTTCTGGGAGGACCCTCTCTCTCCCTTAAGACTGTCCCTTTTTCCTTTCCCATCTCTTCTTTTTTTTTTTTTTAAGAGAGAGTGAGAGAGGAGAGAGAGAGAGAGAGAGAGAGAGAATTTTTGATCTTTATTTTTTAGTTCTCGTCGGACACAACATCTTTGTTGGTATGTGGTGCTGAGGATCGAACCCCGGCCGCATGCATGCCAGGCGAGCGCGCTACCGCTTGAGCCACATCCCCAGCCCCTTCCCATCTCTTCTAATAAAAATCGTGGCTCAGTGGCAGAGCACTTGCCTAGCACGTGTGAAGCACTGAGTTCCATTCTCAGTACCACATATAAATAAATAAAATAATAAAAAAGGCCACATTACTTTATAAAAAAAAATTTAAAAAGTCATGCCTCATACTCTGAGCGCCCTGTCTGAAGTCCTTCACACTTGATGACAAAAATCAGAGTCTGAAGGGGGCTTCCCAGAGTCCCAATTTCCCTGATGGTCCCAGCGCTGGAATACTGAGAGTAAAGCAAATCACATTTCTTACCTGCCTGGTCCTGGCCAACCTGGGAGGTCCCACTGAACTTGCACCCCACCCCTAGGCTGCCTAAAGTCCAGGGGCTGGTGAACCTGGAGTTCACGTGCTGGCAGAGTGCCCGCCAGACCACCTCTGACTCCACTCCAATGACACACTTGAATACTCCTGCCCTCAGCAGCCAGTCTTCCCCCTCATTCCTTTTCCCCTTCATTAATGGCTGCCCCATTTGAAGGGTGGGAAGTTCACTCAGGAGTCTAGCTTTGACTCCTCCTGATCCTGGCCAAGAATAAAATTCTCCTTGGCTCTTCAATGGGCATTTGGTTCTGTTGCAACTGAACGCTCAGCTCTTGTCCCCAGAGCCAACTCCATAATGAGGACACAGTTATAAGAAAGGGGGGGGGGAATGTTTTCTTGCTTTGCTATCAAAGGAGAAACACAGGGAATTCCTGTTCCAGAGGCTGTGATTCTGCCCATCAGGAGGAGCAACAGGGAGGTTTCAAAGGAGCTATTCAAAGGAGAGCCCTGACTGGGGGTCCCAGGGTGCCCCCTTGCTGTGTTAGAATTCACTTGTTAATTTGGGGGCTATTTACTTCCTAGATGCTGTGGCAGACTTCTTCCTTTGGTTGGGCAAAGGAGGTCTGGGCCAGCACAGGGCTGGGAAGGGCTGTGGTGGCAGAGCAGCCTGGGCCACCTTCCCACACCTCCTTTCCCTGGTCTGTGATGCTTTCTTGGCTTTTCCCTAAAGGTGTCTGCCCTCAGGACAAAGGGGACAGCACCCAGGTCCTCCAAATGTGACCTGAGTCCCAGGGGTGGCCATACCTGGGGGAGGAGGGAATGCAGACCCTGGGCCCTCCCAGGACCCCAGAGTGTGCGTCCCAGCTCTCAGGGCATCCGTGTGCACAGTAGGTGGAGGAGCCCTGGGGAGTGTCTGCCTGTCCAAGGCTGGAGGCCTTTTTCCTATGGAAAGTCCGCTGTGCACTGGGAACCTCAGGCATTCGAGCCAGACGCGCCCTGGCGAAATCCTGGTTCTCTTCTCCTGAGCGAAGGATGTAACCATAAGTTCTCAGGCACCAAGCAGACACAGTGGGAAGGGTGCCCGGCACACTGGCCTCTCCCAAGCACAGAGGTGAGATAAACTGGAGGTGCCAGGTGGAAACCTGCCAAACACCAGGTGTTTCTCACAAACAAAATGAAAACACAACTGCAACGTCAGCATGCTTCAACGTTACGACAAACCCAGCCTAATTCCCTTTTAAGATTGGAAGCCCTCTCATCACAAAGGCATGGGAGGTTAATTCTGGCTTTACTATAAATGACTGCGATTTCTAAACTCGCTGGGAATGCCTGCCCGTGCCTTGACCTCCTCATCCAGGCCTGGCTTTCCCTGGCCAGACAGCAGCCCTCTCTGAAACTTTATTGGTGCCTTATAAATTCTTTTTTTTTTTTTTTTTTTTTTTTTTACTGGTTGTTCACAACATTACAAAGCTCTTGACATATCATATTTCATACATTACATTGAAGTGGGTTATGAACTCCCAATTTTACCCAAAATGCAGATTGCAGAATCACGTTGGTTACACATCCACAATTTTACATAATGCCCTATTAGTAATTGTTGTATTCTGCTGCCTTTCCTATCCTCAACTATCCCCCTTCCCCTCCCCTCCCATCTTCTCTCTCTACCCCATCTACTGTAATTCATTTCTCTCCTTGTTTATTTTCCCATTCCCCTCACAACCTCTTGTATGTAATTTTGTATAGCAATGAGGGTCTCCCTTCATTTCCATGCAATTTCCCTTTTCTCTCCCTTTCCCTCCCATCTCATGTCTCTGTTTAATGTTAATCTTTTCTTCTTGCTCTTCCTCCCTGCTCTTCCTCCCTGCTCTGTTCATAGTTGTTCTCATTATATCAAAGAAGACATTTGGTATTTGTTTTTTAGGGATTGGCTAGCTTCACTAAGCATAATCTGCTCTAGTGCCATCCATTTCCCTGCAAATTCCATGATCTTGTCATTTTTAAGTGCCGCATAATATTCCATGATGTATAAATGCCACTTTTTTTTTTTTTATCCATTCATCTATTGAAGGGCATCTGGGTTGGTTCCACAGTCTAGCTATTGTGAATTGTGCTGCTATGAACATTGATGTGCAGTATCCCTGTAGCATGCTCTTTTAAGGTCTTCAGGGAATAGTCCGAGAAGGGCAATAGCTGGGTCAAATGGTGGTTCCATTCCCAGCATTCTCAGGAATCTCCACACTGCTTTCCAAATTGGCCGCACCAATTTGCAGTCCCACCAGCAATGCACAAGTGTACCCTTTTCTCCACATCCTCGCCAGCACTTGTTGTTGTTTGACTTCATAGTGGCTGCCAATCTTAGGTGCCTTATAAATTCTAACATTGGGATCTAAATTTACTCCCTAAGTGCTGGACTATTAACCTACTACCAGGGCTTCGAATCCTGCGTGGAGGTCACTGCTCAGGCTTCTGACTCCCAATAGGAAACCCAGGCTCCTGGGAGCCCCAACAGTCCTGACCCCGGGACCCTCTCCTGACAGTGGAGAGGAAGGGACCCAGGACACCCCAGACAAAAGGCACCCTGCCATCAACCTTCCCCTGGAGGATGCAGGGATGTGCTCAGAGGAGCATCCTGGGTCCTCAGCCCTAGGGAGCCCCCCACCCTCTCCACCCAGCACCCAGATTGCTCCCTTGTCAGATGAAATATGCAAAACCTCCCATGAAATCAAGCTAAAGAGAACAGAGAAATGAGACAATTTCTGTGACAACACATTCACCATTACTTTTGCCAAAACGTCACAATTTCCAACTCATGATGTAAACCATGGTCGTGGAGCTGTGCTCCATTAGGTCATGGCTCAGACTCTGGTACAGAGGGGGACAACTTCAAATAACACCCATTAAACCTGTGACGTGCCCACCCCAGAGCTTGGACGGGGGGAAGCAGCAATTCTTGCTTCTGTAGACCATGGGACAGTGGGACCCGTGAGCACCGCTGGACCCGGACACTGACTGCCTCCCGTTCGTCCCACAGCTTTACCCAATCAAGAGCTTCTGAAGGAAGAGGTTCTGAACAATTTTTGCATTTCCCAGTAATTGAGATTTTACCTTCACTCTGATAATAAGACATTGCCCCCTGGGGTTGAGTTCCACTCACCTGTTCCTTTGTAATCCTACTTTGTTTTTTTTTTTTTTGCCCCTTTTTTGGGATAGAATGTTCTAAGAAACAGCATCCCCCAATATTCTCTCCTTCTCCCCTCCCCCCTTCGGCCTCTGGTGACTTTTTCTCCCCCGTGTGTCAGGGAAAGCCATTCAGAAGCTTATAAAAAAGCTATTCCATGTCTATGTGGCATTTTGCATCACCCCAAATTCACCCGAGTGACTGTATTTCACTTTCCCTGCTGAACGGGGGGGCAGCAGATTGGCACCCGAGGAGGGGCACTCCTTGTGCATTTGGTGGGCTGACTTTGCACTTAGCAAACTCTGAGTGACTTGGATTGGGCTGGGAAGGAAAACAGATTGCAGAAGGAGAGGGAGGGACGCCAAGAATAACCGGGGCCACTCATCCTCGCAGAGAAGTGGACTTAATGTGCCTGGAGACTTTCATTAACCACAGTGCAGAACAGATCAAAAGAGCTCAGCTCGCTCCATTTCTAAAAAAAATCGTCAAGGATGCTTGTCCCTGGCTTTGGGAGGAAGAGTCCATCAATTGGCGTACTTGGGAGAGGCCAGGTAGAGAGCTGTTTAAAGGCCGTCTCTCTGCTAAACTCCCCAGAAGTACAATAGAGGACATCCAGAACGTCTGGACTGCCTTAGCAATGGGTCCTTCTGCTGACCAAGGGGGCGACCAGCGGTCCTCGGAGAAATTGTTGGAAGGGCTGCAGAATGCGCGGATAGGACCCCCGAGCAAGGCAAGACAGACAGACTTGCCCGGCTCCAAGATGAATTTCCTGCCTGGAACTGGACTAGGGTGCGGTCAAGTCCCACCCAGTTTGTGGCTCAGACAGAAAGCCTCGGGCGGGACCTGAAACTCCTCCAATTACAGCAGATCCGGGCCAGCAGAGGGAGGTGGGGGGTTCCCAGTCCCATGCGGAAAGCGAGCTGGAAGCGGGTGTGGGTCATCTGCACTTGGGGAGCCTTGCTTCCCCCATTTGGATATGGCTGCTCCCCTGCGGGAGGACCAGGCTCTGCCTCCCCAGCGAGGCTCACTGTGGCCTCTGGTTGGGGGGAAGGGGAAGACCTTACAGGTTTCCAGCTTTTTCCAGTTTTTGAGCAGGCAGGGAGCAAAACCCACGTGTTGGCATTCACGCTGTGGTTCCTTTTAAAAGTATGAAAGGGGCTGAAAAATGCTCGTTGCGCTTACGGTCCCAATTCAACTCTTGTTCAAAGCTTGATTGAGTCTGAGACACTGATGTGACTCCTTTTTTGAAAACAGCTTCTGAAGGACCCCAGCCCAACAACGTCAGGCCTAGTTGCAAAACCACCGAGGCATGTCACAAACCTACGCAGGCCCCAGAGGTGTTTTTCAGATAATCAGTTAGGTGTAAACCAGGTCCCGAGGCATGCCTGAATAAGCAGGAACAAGAGGACCACAGTGCAAACATGTAGCTTTTATGTGGTTTTTCCAGTAACATAAAGTGAAAAACAACTTTATTTTTTAGGTAACCTATATGCTGGGTTTAAAATTAACTAATAAGAAACCTATTGCTTACCTTGCGCGAAAACTGCCCCTTTACCCTATAAATATCTCTTTATCCCCAAGCCGGGTGTGCCAGTTCACTAAAGTTCCAGCTGAGGTTCTGCTGGGCACCCGCAGGCGCCTGTGTCCCAATAAACCTCTTGCTTTTGCAGCCAGTGTTTCGTGTGATTCTCCTTGGACAGGGAAATGGGGGTCTTTCACTTCTGCCTCTGAGATAGTTTAGTGACCCCATTTTAAAAAATAAATAACAGCAGCTTCTACCTCAAGGCCTGTCTTAAGGAAGGGGGCGTGACCCTTGTCAAAATCCCACAGAGCACTCCTAAGCACATACCCACCCTGCTGAGTTGTTTGTAAATAACAGGAGAGATCTGCAGTGCCAGGTGACCCTGACTCAGTCAGGCTGGGTGGGGACCCATAGCAACCCCCTAGCAAGCACCAATCAGCATGAGACAGGAAAAATACCTGGGATGCCAGATGACCCCCAAGTAGTTTATGGTGGTTGATAACATGTTGGGAAACCATGTAGTTTAGCACGTACACCCCTCGTAGCCTAAACCAATCAGTTCAAAGGAATCCCCCTCTTGCACTAACCAATCACCCCTACCCAACTTGTTCCCGCCAGTGAATGTGCTAATCAATGTGAAGAGCTGTTGTTTGCTTTTCCCGCGGTGTGGAATGATTCGCTGTGGAAGTTGTGACCGGTGATCACTCCCTGGGACCACTGTATAGGGAATGGTTATGAGTCCAGGCTCAAGCTTGCAATAAAGACTCTTGTGTGATTGCACCAGATTTAGCTCCTGGAGGTCTATTGGGGTCCCACGAATCTGGCATTACAAATAAATCTGTAGTGGGCCATTACCACCCCATGACTGGATTAGCTAGCCAAATCCTTGTGTATCTGGAGGTGATGTTTTATTATGGAGATCGAACAGGACAGATTTTTGTCCTGGACAAGGGGAGAAGAATCACAGGCATCTGCAGATTTAGAACAACAGTTAAAATATGATCTATGGATTGATGATCCAATTAGTATGTGTGCCACGAGAGCCTGGAGAGAACTATCAAATAAAGGTGAATAATTTTTAGATTTTACTCAGATTCAGCAGTGACCAGAAGAAAAATTCTCAGAATTTGCGGCAAGTCTTTACCAGGCAGCTAATTGGACCATTGGTGACTCAAATGCTTCTGAGTCTTTGGTCAAATGATTACCTTTTGAAAATCTCAATGAAGTTTGCCATGAAATCATTCAACCCCATAGGAAAAAAAAAAAGTGTTTCTGAATTTATTCGCCTTTGCTCTGATGTGGATATGGTGCAGTTAGAATGTTTGACCGTCACTGATGTTTCTTTTATTTATGTATTTTTCAGTTTTCGGTGGACACAACATCTTCATTTTATGTGGTGCTGAGGATTGAACCCAGTGCCCTTGCAACTTGAGCCACATCCCCAGCCCATTGCTGATGTTTTAACGCAAGTTTTGCAGCCTCCACCCAGGAGATGCCATTCACAGAGGCAGTGTTTTGACTGTGGAACAACTGGACACGTGGCTAGGGACTGCAGAATAGCCTGGAGGGATACAGCTGGTTCATGCCACCACCATTTGCAACTTCACTTCTGTCTTCACCACCCCAACCCTGCCCCACATTATTATCCTTCTGGGATGTTTTTGCCCCAGCGTCCTGGAGCTTGGGACACTGACCAGCCTTGGGACTAATTTGAACTCCTGAAATAGGCCCACAGCTTGTCCCTACTGGGGTTCATGGATCACTACTGCCAAATACCAATGGGACGAAGCCATTGAACTCAGAGAGCAATTCAAGTATCGCCAGGCATTTTTGATACAAATTTGAAGGAGAGTTGAAGATTACAATTCAAACAAATTGTGCTGTTCAGCTGTCCCCAGGAGATGTGTTAGCACAATCAATATTCTTGCCTTGTCCCTCCACAGATGACCAGAGTAAAACCCCAACTTCTGGGTCCCCAGAATGGGCATAACGGGCTCAGTTGGTTACCCAGGAGCGCCCTCTATTGGATCTTAAAGTCAACATGAAGATTTCAGAGCTGTGCCTGGCTTGGGAGCAGATAAGGCAGATATTTCTAGCAGGGACTGGACAAAGAAGTGGCCTTTCCACACTGCACCTGCTAGCTTAGGAGGGATTGGCCAACATTCCCAACCTGCAGAGTGCTCAGTGTCCCTTCTGTGGGAGGGTAAAGATGGTAACTCTGGAAACTTTAAGCCTAGACACTTTGCCAATAAGTCCTAGACACTTTACCAATAAATTTATGTTGTCCAGATATTCTAAGCAGCCTCGGTTTGTTATTAATGACTCCAAACTCCATTCTGTCAACTCAAGGACTTAGTCAAAAATTTAGTTTTTAAGGGAATTTAAATGAAGGGTACTCACCTATAACCCAGTCTTCCCAGTGATTGGTTAATTCACACAGTGAAAATTTCTGGCAGCGGCACGGACTTTCTTTCTAGCCCCAAAGCTAGCAGAAGTGCCAATTTAGGCGTGTAAGTGGCCATTAATGGGAAAAAGTTTAAATAGACAATATATTGGTTTAGGAACACTAGGTTGGCCATATGGAACTTACTCTTAGTCCCTGGAATACATCAATTTTTGTAATTAAGAAAAAGTCTGGTAAATGGAGATTGGTGCAAGATCTCAGGGTAATTAATAATGTTATTGAGCCCACGGGAGCTTTACACCCAGGGCTTCCTTCAGACCATTATCCAATGGTGATAGATCTGACAGACTGTTTTTTTTTTTTTTTTACTATTCATTTGCACCCAGACTGTAAAAAAAAAAATTGCTTTTAATGTTCCAACAATACATTTTAAAGAACCAGTCAAGATATTTTGCTGGAAGGTGTTACCTCAGGATAAGTGTAATAGTTCAACTCTTTGTCAGAATTCTGTGGCACAGATTACCATGACTGTGAGGGGGAAATTTCCTGATGCATATATTATTCATTTTATGCATCCATAAATATACTTTTAGCTCGAGCTAGTCCAGATGTACTTTTAAAATTTTTTGTTCAATTACATAATTTACTTACTGCCTTGGGTTTGGGCTCGGTGCCTGAAAAGGTGCAAAAAGACATCTACTTTTTGGAATCAGGTAGTATAATTAATAGTAGGATGCACAATTTGTCCTCAAAACTAATATATAAGCTTCAAAAAATGCTTAATGATTTTCAAAAATTATTAGGTGATATTAATTGGCTAAGACCATCTTTAAAACTAACTTTTGCAAACTCGAGTACTTTGTTTCAGATCTTACAGAGGACCCCTCTCTGACTTCTCCACCTCATCTCACACCAGAAAAGAGAATGGCCTTAAAGAAGGTCGAACTTGCTATTTAAAATGCTCAGCATGGGCTGGGATGTGGCTCAAGCGGTAGCGCGCTCGCTTGGTGTGTGCGGGCTGCCCGGGTTCAATCCTCACCACCACATACAAACAAAAAGCTGTGGTGTCCGCCAAGAACTGAAAAATAAATATTAAAAAAATAAATGCTCAGCTTACCAGAAAGAACCCATAGGAGCCCATATGTTTATTAATATGTCCCACTTCTCACACACCTACAGAAGCGATATGGATCCACTGGGAGTCCTTGAATGGCCCACTTAGCTCATTCTCCTCAAAATTCAACTCCTTTTCCTGACTTTTCTTGCTCAGTGGATACTAAAGGCAGAATGTGAGTTTTACGGCTGGTTGGATCAGAACCTTATGCTATTATTATCCCATATTCTACGCAATACAGTGATTGGCTTTTCCAAACTTCTAATACTTGGCAAGTAGCTTTTGCTAATTTTCCTGGTCACATAGAAAGTCATTATCCTCATGATAAAATTTTTCCATTTGTTTTAGTAACTACATTTAATTTTCCAAAAATTGTGCATGCTCAACAAATAGTTTGGGCACTATCAGTGTTCACTGATAGATCAAGCTCAAGTAAAGCAGGCATTTATAGTGATTCTCATACATAATACAAACCTCATGTACTTCTGCACAACAAGAAGAACTTCAAGCTCTCATTTGTGCTTTAAGTTATTTTGCAAATGTCAATGAATATTTATTCTAATAATTTACATACAATTGGAGTTACTAAAATAATTGAATCTTCAATTATTGGGTATACATCGTTGCAAGAGTTATCAACTTGTTTCATACCCTGCAGAAGATAATCCAAAGGCATCAACATTCGTGTTTTGTAGGCCATATATGGCCCACAGTAATCTCCCAGGGCCTTTAACATCAGGTAATGATAAGACTGATAAACCTGTTGCTCTCTGTCAGCAAATCTTTGTATGACTGTGCATAATTTTTACATTCTTTGCATCATCAAAATGCTTCTAGTTTGCATAAAAATTTTAATATTACTAGAGAGCAAGCTATCAAGTTGTATGTCAATGCCCCCAATGTGTTATACACTTCCCATTTTTACCATCTGGGGTAAATCCCCATGGGTTCTGCCTACGTCAGTTATGGCAAATGGATGTAACTCACATTTCTCAATTTGGCAAACACTTTTATGTACATGTATTTGTAGACACTTATTCTAGATTTGTCTCTGACACAGCCTGTATGAAAGAAAATACTCACCACATTATTTCTCACTGCCTAGCTCCCACTGCCATATTCCAATGCCCTTTGCAGATTAAAACTGATAATGCACCAGCTTATACTAGGTCCTTTTCTGCAGTTTTGCCAATAGTTTCATATCGACCATAAAACAGGTATTTCTTACAACCTCAGGGTCAAGCTTTTGTAGAATGAGCTCATTTTTCTAGTAAGCTACAATTACAAAAACAGGAAGGGGGAAGTAGAACTCCCCAAAATATCTTTAGTCGTACCATGTTTCTTTTTAATTTTCCATACATGTGACTCAGAAGGTCGCCCTGCAGCTGAGTGATACGTCTTCCACAGCAACAAGTCCTTTATGTCAAGTTTGGCGGAAAGATTAAAAAACAGGTCAATGGAAAGGCCCAGATCTAGTGATAATGTGGAGTAGAGGTCATGCTTGTATTTTTCCCAGAAGGTGCATTTTGTCCTCTTTGGATACCTGAATGCACCATCAGACATGGAAGAACTAGAGCCAAGGTTCAAACAACTGAGGAGTGATCCAGAGATGTCAGCCCTGACTCCCAGCAAGAAGAGGAACCTTCAAAGGAAGAGGGGGAAAAAAAAGATGGCCCAGAGAGACCCAATGGTGAAGCTACCCTCATGGAAGCAGTTGAGGAATCTGATGATTCAGCAGCAAGACCAACTCAGCCTCCAGCTGCGATGCTAGTAGCAATGCTAGTTCTCCTAGTTCTGTGGAGCTGCCAGGTGAGTGGGACACAGGGAAAAGCTTATTGGACTCATTTTCCAGGTCCATCTTTAGGACCCTCAGCAGTGTGGACTGCAGAATCCATCCCAGTATTTGCCAATGACTCATATGATGGGAGGATTGACAGACACCAATGTTACTCCATCCATTTGACTGGACTTAATTATTCAGGCTTTAGTGCTCAGGTATGTATGTGCTGGTCTCCCTCAATAAACATGCTGGCTGACTGAGAGTGTTCTTGGAGGAAAAGGCAGCAGTTTGGGGGCCTAGACCAGCTAATCATATTGGTCTTGGGGACTCAAAGCCATACATTAGAACAGTTATGAAAGTGGGACTTCCTTGTAACAAGCAAGTAATTTCAACAGAACTTCCACTCAATGTCCTAATCATTCTACAATAGAAATTGGCACTTTTGCTAAGTGGATGGATTGTATAAATACCTTGCCAGTACAGTTTAGGGTGTCTAGAGCTAGTGAGTATACTTTAGACTGGTTTCCTAGGATTGACAAGATTCAATTATGCAAGGGTACTGCCATGACCCCTGGACGATTTTTTAGGAACACCTTGACCTTTAACCAAAGTGGCACTCAGAAAGATGTTTGGTGTTTGATTGCTGCCTCAGAATTTTTACATTTTACTGACAAGCTTTTACCTGACTTTTTAGGCAGAATTTTAAATAAATTCTTGTGTGGCCTGAGAGTCTGTGTTCAATATTCTTACATATTAATTACTGGAGATCTGAAATGTAAAAGAAAGATGATTAATATCTTGTAGCCTGTAATAGATGCAATTTAACTAATTGTATAACATGGTATAGTCGAGGGAAGGGAAGAGTGATAGTTCACCAGCCCTCTTTTGTCTTATTTCCAGTTAATATTTCAGAGCCATGGTATGCTGATGCTGGTTTTCAACTCTTACAACAAATACATGGCCAGCTGACTGGACCTAAGCAACCTCTTGGACTCTTCATACTTGAAGTGGCTGCCTTAGTTTCATTTATTGCTTCCTTGGTCACAGCTTTGGTGGTCATAACTCAAAATGCCCAGCCTGCAAATTTTCTGAATAATTTGGCTCAGAACACTTCCAAAGGTCTTCACAATCAGATAATTGTTGATGAAAAGATTGAAACTGAGTTAAATACCTTAGAAGGTACTGCCATAAATATTGGTAATGAGCATTCAGCTTTAAAGTTCTAGAAAAGGTTCCAATGTCACACTGATTATAAATATGTGTATGTTACTGCTGCCAAATACATTGCTTCCAAATCGAATTGGAAAAAGGTTAAAAACCATTTATTGGGTATTTGGGCAAAGAATAGCAACAGCTTGGATCTTTTGGAGTTACATTATCATATGAAAGATAAAAAAAAGTAAGGTTGATTTGTCAGATCCTACCTCTTTAGCCAATCAAATATTTCAACAATTAAACGGGTTTTTACCCTGGAAACATTCTAAAATATTATGCATAGTATATTATTGGACTGTTCTCTTTGCTGTTAATTCTCTCTTGTATTGTAATCATAGGATTTTGTGCCTTCCACGCAAGAATTCAGGAACTGGAGAGAGGAACTCATCAGTTACTTTTTCAAAGTGGGGATGTGTGGGGAATCACACTGAATGATCATGCCTTTGAGTCCTGAAGCAAGAGGTTCTGAACAATTATTGTGTTCCCCAGTAACTTGGGCTTTACCTCCACTGGAATAATAAGGTGTGGCTCCAGGAGTAAGCGTTGCCCCCTGGGGATAAGTTACACTCACCTGTTCCTTTGTAATCCTATTCCTTTTGCCCTTTTTCAGATAGAATGTTCCAAGAAATAGTGTTCCCCAATAAAAGGCCACTTCAGAACGTGCACTCCCTCTGTCAGTCTCTTATGATTTTTTTCTTGCCCCTTTGGTGAGAGCCTGAGGCTGAGAGCTGGGGAAGCCATGGTGAAGCTTATAAAAATGTCTGTGTGTTATTTTGTGTCACCCCAAGTTCACACGAGTGGCTTTAGTTCAGTTGCCTGCACTGAACGCGGGCACCAGCACAGCTCCCATTCCTTCCAACTTGAAGAGCTGAGCCCCAGATTCACCCTGGTGCCTGTTGTGTATGAAGAAGAGACTGCAGCTCAGGGAGAGGAAGTGGACATGCCCTCTACGGTCTACATGCCTCGATCTGTGTTCAGACACAAAACTCAGTGTCGTCTTTTGGAGGGCAGTCATAGTTCAGAAAACTGTATTGAATGTTTTATTGGACAAACAGCAAAAAATTTACCAAACGGTTAATAAATTATTGGAAATGTGAAAAAGGCACACAGGCTCAATACCTACTCTGATGGCCTCTCAGAGATTCCAATATAATCAGAAAAAGCACCTGAGTGTGTGTTTCCAACATCAAAACCCATATTGTAATCCCATCATCACAGGAGTTATGCTTGCTACTGTGGAAAATAGAAAAAGACTTGCACATATTATTTTAATGTCATTTTTCTCATGTGTTATTTGCTTACACAAAGAAAGATAAATTGGAATGAAAATTATGTATTTGAGATTATAGAACTTAAACTTTTTTAGGGAGGAGACAATATCCAAATATATATATATATATATATATATATATATATATATATATATATATTGTAATTAGGGTGGGTTTCATAGGACACACTATACCTTCACAGGACAAGAACCATGTTTGCAGGGTGACCCAGTTATAGGAACTGCAGAGAAGCTTGTGTTTAGAAGGTGAGCAGCACAGCCCCTGGGAGAAGACCCTGGCCTCATCAGCTACAGTTCTGCTGGTGGGGAGAGAAGAGCAGGAACTAGTGATGGGGAGAAGGCAAGGTCACTAATGCAGATTCAGGCACCCAAGGAACTTCGGAGCCACCCAGGCTATGACTGTGGTGAGCATGAGTGCTCAATGGGTCTGGGAGAACAGAACCCTGGCTTCCTGAGGTGCTGAGACTGGTGCAGAGTTCTCAGACTGCTGAGGGCCATTGCCAAGTAGGAATGACGCATCGAAATTTCCTTGCCAGCGTACCCCATGTTAAATGGACTTGCCTTGGAATTTCGCTGTTGACATTGCATGTAAGGTGACCTTGCTCAAGGACCAGGGCGGATCCGGGTTTAGAGCTGATCAGGTTTGAGGAAGTATCCCGCTCCTTGAGTTTAAGGCGTTCCCGGTTTAAGACAAGTTTAGGGCGATCCCGGTTTAAGACAATATGGGTTTTAGGGAAGTTGGAGGTTGAAGATTATTGCTGCTGGGAATAGGTTGTTCCTGCTGCTTGGTCCCGTTGAGTTCTCGTGAGATTCAAATGGGATTTTGGAAAAAAAGCCTCGTGGAGTAGGTGAATTGGGCGGGCAGATTTTGGATTTCCCCTGAACGTGTGTGGAGGCCGGTGTGAGTTCGGGAATAAAGAATTGCTGTTTGAATCTACAAAGCTGTGAGTGGCTCGTGATTCAGTGCCAAGCCGAGACATTGGCATTAGACATGCTCCTGCCAGGAGTCTCCAGGAAGGCAGCCTCCAGCGGCAGCATCGTGTTTGTTGGGTGTTGTGCTTGACTCTGTATTCCAAGATCGTGTGTGTGTGTGTGTGTGTGTGTGTGTGTGTGTGTGTGTGTGTGTGTGTGTGATGTGCTGGGATAGTTACCAGAAAGAACTCGGGCAGGAACATTCAACTGATTTCTCGATGTCAACTCAAGAAAAGGTACAGGCTGAGGCAAAAACAATTCTGAACAAGTACTAATAAAGGCAATTTCTTCTTGTTTTCCTTTAGCGTTTCATTCCAGGTTGAATGCTCAATTTTTTCTTTCTAGGAATTTGTAGTAGTAGGTTTTCACAGAGAAATGAAACCAAACTTCAAATGACTTTATTTGCTTGGGGTTGTTTCCACAAAACAGCCTACTTCTGCTGCTCCTGCTCATCTTTGTGTCTGTCCCTGCCCATTTGGGGAACTCGGGAACGACTGGCCTCATCTTCTTGGATCCCCACCTCCTCACCCCATGTACATTCTCCTCAGAGCTCTCCCTTAGGGACCCGATGTCACTGTTCTCAAGGTGGCCCTCAATTTTCTCTCTGGCCAAAAAAAGTATCTCCGGACTGAACTTTGGTGAGCAAGTCTTCTTCTTTATGACCATGGCACGTTCTGACGGCTTACTCCTGGCCTCCATAGCCTATGACTACTCTATTGCCATGTGTCACCCCACGGTTACTGCATACATACGAACAAACAAGTGTATGTTAAGATGATTCTGGGGTCCCAGCAAGTCACTTTCTCTAAATACAAAATAAAAAGAATTGGGAATGTGGCTCAGTGGTGAGCACCACCAGACTATATCCCCAGTAGAATATATGTATATATATGAGCCTTTTCTTCTATTTGAAGGTGAGAAGGAATAGTGATTTACCACATTTCACACTCAAAGGATATTTCTTCAGTAAGCTTCCTACATGTTTATGAGTGAGAGAGTAACAACAGAAGACTAAGCCAGTTGTATTCATGAGTGTGATTTCTCTGCAGTGTGAGTTTGTTCATGTCTCCGAAGGTAAGTGGATCTAGCAAAGGCTTCATCACATTGTTGACATTCATAGGGCTTCTCTCCAGTATGTGTTCTTCCATGTCTTTGAAGGTGACTGGATCTAGCAAAGGCTTTGCCACATTGTTGACATTCATAGGGCTTCTCTCCAGTATGTGTTCTTCCATGTCTGTGAAGGTGACTGGATCTAGCAAAGGCTTTGCCACACTGCTTACACTCATAGGGCTTCTCTCCAGTATGTGTTCTTCTATGTATGTGAAGCTCACTAGATGTAGCAAAAGCTTTTCTACACTGCTTGCATTCATATGGCTTCTCTCCAGTATGAAACCGTTCATGTGCCTGAACAGAAGAGAATGTAGCAAAGGCTTTTCCACATTGTTGACATTCATAGGGCTTCTCTCCAGTATGTGTTCTTCCATGAATCTGAAGGTTACTGGATCTAGCAAAGGCTTTGCCACACTGCTTACATTCATAGGGCTTCTCTCCAGTATGTGTTCTCCCATGGATGTGAAGCTCAGTGGATGTAGCAAAGGCTTTTCCACATTGTTGACATTCATAGAATTTCTCTCCAGTATGTGTTCTTTCGTGGATCTGAAGGTGACACGACCTAGCAAAGGCCTTTCCACATTGTTGACATTCATACGGCTTCTCTCCAGTATGTGTTCTTTTGTGTACATGGAGCTGAGAGGATGTAACAAAGGCTTTCCCACACTGTTTACATTCATAGGGCTTTTCTCCAGTATGAATTCGTTTATGTATCTGAACATAAGAGGATGTAGAAAAGGCCTTTTCACATTGTTGACATTCATAAGGTTTCTCTCCAGTATGAGTTCGTTCATGTGACACAAGGGCAGAGGGCTTAGCGAAAGCTTTGCCACACTGCTTACATTCATAGGGCTTCTCCCCAGCATGTGTTTTCTGATGTATTCTAAATAAACTGGGGTAAACACAGTCTTTCCCACATACCTCACATTTAAAAGGTGCATTTTCAGTGTGTGTGATCCTGTGCCTTTGAAGACTTATGAGTGAAGTACAGGTCCGACCACCTTCTTTACATTCACAGAGTTTCTCTCCAGAATGAGTTCTTTCATGTCTTCTAACTAAAGAGGAGGAATGAACGGCTTTCCCACATATCTCACATTGAACAGGTTTACCTCCACTGTGTGTTCTCATGTGTCTTGGAACACCTGTGGGAGAAGATGAGGCTTCACCACATTGTTGATATTCATAGTGTTGCCACCCAGTATGAGAATCTTCATGCCTTTGAATGTCACTGGAACGACTGATGACTTTCCCACGTACTGTACTTTCATAAGGTCCATCTCCAGTCTGTGTTAACATTTGTGTGTGAACGCTTTTGGGAGTAACCACAGATTTCCTGCAATGTTTCAATTCACATGGCTTCTCTGCACGTTCCTCATGCTTGTAGGGTTCATGTCCAGAGTGACATGTGACGTGCCTATGACAAAATAAAGGACATGTAGTCTTTTGTATACATAACACACTTACATGTATTTACTGTATTAAAATTTGTCTTTGTCCAGTTAAGAACTGGAATCTCATTGAAAGTTTCCCCACACTATCTTCTTGGCCTCTGAAGTTTACCACATGGCTTCTTTGAAGAATGACCAGCACATTATCAATGCTTGATTCATTCACATTGTTCTATTTATTTAAAGATCATAAGCTTATGTTACTATGAACAACAGGTAAAGGCTAGGTTTTCTGACTTGTTCAAATGGCCTGAAAATCAAGAGATTGAAAGGAAACAATCGTTTACAACACAGCTTCCCTATGGCTATCATGCAAATAGTGATATTCACATATGCAATTTCATAGTACTTTTTGCATGTCAAGCACTTTGAAAACACTGAATATCTGTTACAGTTAAGTATATATTTCCTGCAAAAAAAAAATCTTGTAAGAATAAATACATTTCAAATTGTGCATATTTCTCTGGTTGGTTTGTTTTAAATATTATATGACATTCTCAGATTCCCTCCAGGATTCCTCTTGTGAGTACAATTACCTTAGAATGCTCCCAGAATGTTCGATCTGATCTTCAATGGTCTTGTCTTCCCATTTGTTTCCTAAAATGCAAAACCAGAATGATCTTTATAAATTTTTAGGAGCTAGAAATGCTTTTCCAAATCCTAGGTGTCATTTATGCTGCAATAATTCAACAACTGATTCTCTTTTCACCTTCTACATAAATGACCAAAATAAACATGAGTTCTATTTGATTAATTTTAAAAACATCATTATTACCTATAGATGCCAGGTTTCTGAGGACTTCCAGCATCACATCTCTGTAAAGGCTCTTCTGGGAAGCATCCAGCAAAGCCCACTCCTCCTGGTTGAAGTTCACAGCCACATCCTCAAAGGTAACTGAGATCTAAAATATTCCATCAAATGTATAGTGGAGGTGAAGAAAGATTGACAGCATGAGAAATCTACACTCAACATGCATGATGTTGACATGATTCCCTGGCCTCCTAATTCATTCCACAATTTGGTCCATGAAATCCTTACTGCATTTGATTGTTCATGGCCATTCCAGCAGTAGAATTGGGCCACTCAAAAGGCAAACAGTAGAACGTTGGACACCCTTCCTTTGGTGTGTTCATAGGAAGTAAGAAAGCCTTCCAGGTCACTCCTAAATTCTCTGTTGGCTTTAGCTATTACAGGTCCTAACATTATCCTGTGCAGTAGAGAGCTTACATTAACACTCCCAATATTACTTAAACTTAGAAAAGAAAGCTGACTGAGTAGAAAATTGCTGGAATCACAAAACAGCATTTCTGACAGATTCTGCCAACCACAGTGGCTCACTGGGCCTCTACAGTTATTGTCAACAACATGGAAATTACTGATCTCCCATTTCCTTCTGAAAGTTTATTGTTCCCTCCTTAAATAAATGCCTAGAATTAGGCCCCACCCACAACCTCTGGGCATGGGTCACTAAGGATCTTCCCTCATAGACAATATTTAGACAACATTTCACACAGTTAGTCACAATGTGTTCACTGGGGATTGAGCTCAATTTGGTTGATTATAACAAGAACAAATAGAAGTTTGCAGGTGATTTACTCCAGAGGAAAACTAAGCAAACTAGTAATCAAACACAACGATTAACACCTTTATTCATTTTATTTTAATATAATGCTGTGAACCAAACTCAGTGCCTCACAAATGCTAGGCAAGCAATCTACCAGTGAGCCACAACCCCAGCCCCAAGCACCATGATTAACAAACATGACAATTTGACAATACCCGGTGGTTAATGTCAAAGCAGAACGGAGTGTGTGGAAAGATGGCATGTGTCTCAGAAATAACTCAATGTGCCCAAGATGTCACCTTGTCAAAAACAACAGCCTTACAAAGCTGTATAAGTCTGAAAAACAGCCTTCTTACAAAGCTGTATAAGTCTGAAAACAGCCTGTATAAGTCTGAAAAACTGACAGCAGAAAGTGCTCTTCCAAACCTCATGTCAACAATGAATATCCAAGGATTGTCAAATTCCTCTGAACAGCAGATGTCTCACTCAGATGATGGACAACTATGAGGCACACACCAATGTTCTGCTCAAGGACACTTTGATCAAGAACGGGCCACATGTGCAATGGTTGTCTGAGCACAGTGATGGTGCAGGCAAACTGGAATCTACATGGCAAAAGGCACTCCCTCCATCCCTCTATTCTGCAGACAAAAGTCCATGGATTACACATTGAAATGTGAAAGACTAAAACACTTTTCAGAAAGTTAAAGGAAACATGGTTTTATTTATTTATTTATGGTGGGGCAGATTAAAAACATAGCAGAAATCAAATCCAGTCCAGGGGATAAAAATCATGCAGCCACATCCCTCTCACATTTTTTTTTTTTTTTTTTGGTGCTGGGGATCAAACCCAGGGCCTTGTGCATGCAGGGCAAGCACCCTAACAACTGAGCTATATCCCCAGCCCTCACATTTGAAGTTTTAAGACAGAGTCTTGTCTGTTGGCTTCCCTTCTGTCCCACCACACTGGCACTCAGGGGAGTCTAGAAATGGACTGAACACAAGCCAATTCACCACACACACCGCAGACCAAGCAGTTTCTAAGCAAATGCATGAAGCCTTCAAGAAACAGGAAGAGCACCCTAGGAGAAAGGGGAGAACACATTTCCATCCACTTTTCAACAACAAAATGTACAAAGAATACTGAAAAACAGGAAGCCATGGCTCAGCAAAGGAAAAACACATGACTTGAGATTGACCAACCCTGAGCAAGATCAGACTTCAGAATCCCTAGGTTAAATTTTCTTCCTTCGTTTCTTTCTTCTTTCCGGTTTTTCTTTCTTTCCTTCTTTTTCTTTTCATTTCTTTTTCTTTTTTTTTTAATATATACTAGGAATGGAACACAGAGGTGCTTAACAACTAAGCCACATCCCCAGCCTTATAAATTTTATTTATTTACTTTTGTTTTGAGATAGGATCTAATTTGTTCAGGGGGTCTCTAACATATACTGAGGCTGTCTTTGTACTTGGAATCCTTCTGCCCATAACATGGGATTACATGCCTGTTCTGTTTCTGGTCTAAACTGTAAAATAACGCTCTTAAATTTTAATATGCATGCAACTGAAACAAAGTGAAAAATACACCAGGTAGAGCCATAGAGAACTGTCTAGGACAATGAAGAATGCACACTTACACTGGAGACATCAGCCTGACTCTGTTAGATCAGAAAGGCAGACAGGAGGGTTTCACTGGACTTCAGCCAAAGGGGAAGCACACAGAGTTCTCAGGGTCACAGCAACACCCCCAGGACATCCTGAGCCATGAACCACACCTCTACAAGCATGCAACCCCAAAGAAATCCCATGTATACTCAAAGAACATGGAGGGTAAAGCAGAAATCAGATAAGAAGCATCCAGAAAGCCTTTAGACAAATGGAGGTGATGCACAGGGCTCTAAACAGATCAAGAGAAAGAGGTGACTCGAGAGAAAAGGTGACCATTCTAAAGAAAATACAATGTAAAAGTCCACCATAGGAAATCTGTAGAAAACAGCACAGGGGATGCTTCATTGGTACCTAAGTCATTGAAAGCACATTTCAGAAAAGAAGAGCTAAAGCAATCATTGAAACTTCCACTTCAGGAGACCAGAGAAAGAAGAGCAGGTAAACCTAAATCAAGCACAGGAAGGTAACAGAGTGGGTGTTGATAAAACAGGAAATCCGCAGTCTGCAAAATCAAGCCCTTCATGAACATCAGCATCACTGATAAACTGACATAAGGCTAAGAATACAGAGGACAGGGATTGGGATTGTGGCTCAGTGCAAGAGTGCATCCCTAGCATATGGGAGGAACTGGGCTCAATCATCACCACCATGCAAACAAAATAAATAAAATAAAGGAATAAAATATACAATAACTTTAAAGCAAAGAGCAACAGAACTGATAAACTAAGAGAATTAAAAGTATCATCATGACAAATGCATTGAGATTAAAGATTTTCATGAATATGTGCTTGACACAAATTAGACAACTTAGAGATATTGGACCATTTCTCTGAGAGAGACAATCTCCTACAACCTACACACAGGGTAAATACACAAAAGAGATGAGCCCATGGTTACCGAGAAAACAGACTCAATAACTAATTACTACCCAAAAAGACAAGGCAAGGCTCTGACATCTCAAACAGGCTTCCATGAGACACATAAGAACTGCCACCAATTTTCTACTTTTTTTCCTACAACACACAAGGCAAGTTAAACCTCCTAATTCTTTTGAGACTTAAGTTAACAAATTATCCAAATTAAATAGATAAAGAAAAGTATTAAATAAAAAAAGATATTATGAATGACTCTCATGATCATCAATGCAAAATTCCTCACCAAACATTACTGAATTGAGACCAAAAATAAAATTATATACCGCAGCCAAGAGGGAATTATTACAACTCTGGGAGGCTGATTCAAAACTGGAAAATCAGTTAACATTATCCATCACAACACAAAGCTAAATAATAAATATCATGACTACATCAATAGTTAAAGAAAAAAGTTAAGAATAATGGAAAACACACACTCAAGCTCAGAAACACATCAATGTCTTGATAGACAGCGTGATCCTCTTCTCTATGTGGAATCATGAAGAATCATGAAAAGCAACGAGATGATATTAGTGTTGTCATGCTAAATAAGAGGACAATTATTATATGACTGACATCAGCAAGCTGGGCATGCAGGCAATGCACATGGTCTCTAACACTCAGGGGGCTGACCACTAACACTCAGGGGGCTGACCAGGATGGTCACCACTTTGAGTCCAGACTGTGCAATTTAGCAAGTCTGTGTTTAAAATAATAATAATAATAATAATAATAATAATAATAGAATTGGGAATGTCGCTCAATGGTAGATCAGCCCTGAGTTCAACACCCAGCACCAAAAACAAACACCTCTTATACAGCACCAATAAAAGAGAAATACTCATATATAAATCTGATAAGAATCTATAAAAAAAAAACCTGCAAACTTCTAATGAGAGTGCGAAAGACAAGGCAAATACATGCAGATATTTCATGTTCACAGATGAGAAGCCTCAGGGTCATTATTAATTCTTACCAATTTCAGTTATGGATTCAATATGATCCCAATAAAAATTACTTTATGTTTTCAGTAAAAGATCAAGAACAACCAACACAGTCATGAACACTAAATTCTCAGGATGGACACCACCTGAGGTTAGGAACTACTAAAAATCTACAATCATCAAGAGTGTGGTATTTGGCACAGTATAAATATATTCCACTGATTTTTTAAAAAAGGAGCAAAGAAAAATCAATGGAAAATATACTCTCCTGGAAAAAATTGCCAAGGCACCTGGACATTAATATGCAAAAAAAGAAAAAATATTCACTTCACAAATGTCACAGAATCAGCTCCCAGTGGAAGCTCAGACACAGAGCTGGGGCTGCAGCTCTAGCATAGCACCTGCCTGGCACTTAGCAGGCTCTGGGTTCACTTGTCAGCACCAAAAAAAATTGCCTATACATCATAGTACAAAATGCAAACTTCAGAACTTCACTAAAATGACACAGAAGTACTTACAGAGAAACCTGGGCTGGCATGACAGCTTCATATGCAACATCAGACACATGATCTGTGAGTGAAAAACTTGTAAATCGAACTTGATCAAAATGAAGTTTGTGTTTTTCAAAAGATGCACTTGACAGAATGAGAAGACATGCTGGAGAACTGGACAAAATGTTGTCACGACACATGGTGACACTGGGTTGGTATTCAACATGCAGGAAGAACACTCAGTAAGAAAGCAAGCAACTAAGTTGGAAGTGGGCAAAAAAACCTGGAAAGACACTTATCCAAGAAATAGAGACTGTTAACACAGGTGTGAGAAGATATTCACCAGCATTTAATTAGGAAACTTTAAATTAAACAATAAGGTGCTACCAGATACCCACTGGAGTGGCCAAATGCCAAACACTGAAAGACAGAGAAAACATGAATCGGCAAGAACTCTTCCCTTGCTCAGGTGAACAGAAGGGTAACAGCCTCTCTGGAAGACAGTCACGCTCTTACCAAATAAACATGGTGCACTCCAGAATTAAGTCACCACACTCTCAGGTGTCTACCCAAATGAGATAAAAATCATGTGCACAGAAAACCTCACAGCTGCGACTACAGCAGCCATATCCAAAACTGCCCAAAGCTAGATGCAAGGAAGATGCACCTTTCAATACTGAATGGACGAGCTGCAGTTTAAGGACACCAAAGAACATCACCCAGTAAATGAGCTCTGCAGCCTGGAAAGACACAGCACCCTTAAAGGCAGACTGGTAAGTGAAAGAAGCCAGTTTGAAATGGCCAAGTGCAGTAAGATTCCAAGTCAAGAACATTCTAGAAAAAACAACATTTTAGATGCAGTAGCAGAATTGATGGGTGCCAGGGACTCAGGGAGCAGAGAAGGAGGGAGGAATGAGGAGGAGTGATGAACAGGGGGAACACAGGATTCACAGAGCAGTGAAACTCTTCTGTATGACATTATCTTGTAAATTACGTGACACACACAATCACATCACACAGAGGAGGAACCGTAAGGGATGAACTTTGGCTTATCATAATGTGTTCCTCCATCCACTCTCTTCATCAAATGTCCAACACTGGTTCAGTAACTGATATCCTACACCAACGCAAGATGTTGAAAACAGTGGAGAGTATAAATTGGAGATAGGGATGTTTGATACTATGTGTAACGAATGGCTCATTTGAATTGTCGACTTGATTGGATTAAGAGATACTGATAGGAAGGGGCTTCTGGGTGTGTCTGTGAGGGTGTGTCTAGGAATGATTGGCATGTGAGATAGCCAACTGAGGTGGGGAAACCTCCTTCAGCTAGGCAGCCCCATCCAATAGGACAGTGTCTTGGGTGGAACAAAAGTTTGAAGGAGGAGGAAGCAGCAGCAGAGCAAGCCCCTTTCTTCTCCAATGGCAGCTGCAGTGGCCTGAGGATATCAGACTCTGCCTTCTTCACTCTCCCAAAGTGGACTCTGCCTGTGATTCTCCAGGGAGTTTCCAGAACCTTTGGTCTGGACTAGGGCAGCACCACTGATCCCTCTTGTTCTGAGGCTTCAGCCTCTTGGACTCTGCAGCTACTACTAACAAGCTCTCCAGCTGCAGATGGCCACTGTGGACACACAGCTTCAGTCAAATAGGCCAATCTAATAAGTCCCCTTTTATAATCACACTCCCTGTTGATACTGTTCCTATAGCGAACATCGACTAATAAATTATGTAAGCCTGAAATTGCTCTGGAAAACAAAGTTTATTTAATCAAAAAAGGGGATTAATATCTTGCCATCGAGTCTCACAAATATATACCCAAGTATCAATATGACATACTGAAAACCTTTTTCATAATAATGCAAAAATAAAGGAAAGAGGAAGAGTCATAGTTTCAAATTTCAAAACTCGAGACAAAAAGCAAGGAAACGGATTTTCAATACTGTGTCCATCTGGAGAGAAATGGGATGATAAGTCTTTAAAAGGCATTCCAAGTGCTGGTGTGGTGGTGTTGTTATGGGCGAGGCTGTATGGACAATGACCAAACAGACTCCATTTTACCCTGAGACTCCATATCATGTAAGAAATGCTTCTCCCGTGGGAAAGCCCCTCCTCTGTACCCCCTAATAGTTACCTAGCATAACATACTTGGCAACACAAAATAACAATTCTTATATAATGTGAAATTGTTCTCTTTGGTTTCCATTTTTCTTGGGCAATGTACCTTTGCTGCCATTCTGGTTACCGATGTGGTCAATTAGTTTCTCAGCTACCTTAGTCGTGGGGTGGGGGAGATAGAGTGGGGCGTGCGTGCCCATCAATCGTACACAAGCAAGATAATATCCATAAGCCAATCATCTTATGCCTAATGTAACCACCCTAGGAGGGTGCTCTAAATATGGCCATCATCAGGAAGGGTCTTTGTCCCTAGGGAAGGGGGTTTCTAAGAAGTTCCATGTCGAAGCTCCTGGCTATCAGTTTCCTGGCCTGGCAGCTTGGCAATGCTAACCACAAAGCTAAGGATGTGGTTTCACGAACGGCTCACTAGAACAGAGCATCCCATCCTGCAGCCCTTCCTATCAGGCCTGAACGAGTGGAGATTCTTCAAGCACTCAGAGCTGCTCAGAGCTGCTCGCTGCAAACGGAAAGTTATTCCAACATTCCTTGTCAGAGGTTGATTGTCTAGATGTTAATAACCATTGTCTAACTTGTACTGAACTAGGGTCATTTTGACCCACTTCCCTTCTGCTGGCTTGCTGCTCCGCCAACCTGGAAAGTCCTGCGGGGGGGAATACCAATGTACCCATTGCATTGTCTCGCTAAATGCCCAATTCAGCTTCTGCACCTGCTTACTTATAGTTGCGTCAACCCAGATGGAGTTTTTACCTTTAAATATCTTAAAATGCTCAGGCTTGGAGCTGTTCCTTGCAGAGAAAGTTACGGGTCCTGCGGGGAGCCATCGCTGGCTGGCCAGCTACATAAAGACTCTTCAATTCGGACAGAACTGGGACTTGATATGTTTTCTGAGGGACCTGCCCCGCAACAATGTGCACCTGCAATTTCAGCAACTAGGGAGGTTAAGGCATAAAAATGGCAAGTTTGAGGCCAGTCTCAACAACTTAGAAAGACACTCAGAAATTTAGCGAGACTGGTCTTCATCAAAAATAAAAAGAAGGGACTGGGACTATAGCTGAGTGACAGACCATTTTCTAGCATGTGTGAGGTACTGGGTATGATCCTCAGCACCACAGAAAAATAAACAAAATAAAGATATTTTGTCCATCTACAACTATAAAAAATAAAATAAGATAAAAAAAATAAAAATAAATAAATAAGAATAAGGGCTGAGGATATTCTCAGTGATTTAGTCCCCAGTAAAACACCTGCCCACCTCCAAAATACTGTTCACAAAGTTGAAATTCTTTTTTGGAGGATAACTAAGCATGAGCAAGTTCATGGCTTCAATCCACAGTAATCAGTAAGTAAGCAAATAAATAAACAACAGTCCATAATATTAATTTTCTTGGTCTGGAGAGTAGCTTAGTAGTAGAGAATTTGACAGGCATGCATGTGGCCCTCAGTTCAATCCCCCGCAGTTCACATACAAAACAAAACAAAACAAACCATCTAAAATACATGCAATGAGTGATAAAAAAATGATTATAATAAAAAAATATACAATAAGAGGCATAAAATACAACAAAATCAATAGAAAGACAACACACTTTCTCACAAAGGAGACTGAATGTTCCCATGATCTACACTCTCTGAAAAAAACACTGAACATTTCAGTAAATTCTGTGAACTGTAGGGCATGGTTTCCTGTGTTTTTTGGGTGAACTTAAGAAAAACTACATCTAAAAATGGGAGTAGTAGACTGTATCCAAGACCAGCCAAAAATGTGGTACAGAACAGAGTGAGTAGAGAGAGCATTTATCTTACTTCCAGTTTCATAAGCTAAAAGGCCAACTTCCAAAGGAGTGGCCCTAGGAAGAGGCAGTTGGCAGTGAACAGGAATTAGGTGACATGGTGAGAGTGCTCATGAAGGGGACCAGCACCCTTATTTAGACACATGTATCTCTCCTACCCAGAAAATGGGTGTCATTTACTATTTCACTGATAAATTATTCAATGGGTAAATGATCACAGTTGGGTATTTTAGGTATTGCCAAAATCGTCCTTAAAATTTACAATGAAGATGGGTGCAATGGTGTACACCTATAACCCCAGATGTGCAGGGGTCAGAGGCCCTAGGCAATGTGGTAAGACCCTGGCTTCAAACAAATAATCTGAAAGGGGCTGGGAATGTGGCTCAGTGGTTAAGCACCTCTGGATTGCATTCCTGATACCAAAAAAACCACACAGTTAACAGGAACTTGTCAAGTCCAGACAACAACAGCAACAAACAGTCATCCCCTGTCAAATTCTCCACCTTGTAAAGGACAGAAACTGATGTTTTCAAGAAATAACATTCATAAATTTATACATCACTATTTTTGAAGAAATCGGTTCATATTCTGCAGCAACAATGCAAAAGAAAGTTTCTCTCTATCTTAAGTGGCATTTGGAATCTAGGACCTGGATTTCAGACAAAATTGAATCTCACAAACTTTCTATACATACTCAGGGTAAACTTAAGAAAAACTACAGGGATAGCAAAAGGTAAATTAGTTTTGTTTGTTTCTTGTTGTTGTTATGGTACCAGGGAATAAACGCAGAGTCATTTTATCACCGAGCCACTTTCCAGCCATTTTCATATTGCATTTTGAGACACAGTCTCCTCAAGTTGCATAAGGCCCAGCTAAGTTGCTAACGCTGTCCTGAAATTTGCAATCTTCCTGTCTCATCCTCTGGAGCTACAAGGATCACAGGTGTGCACCACTACACCTGGCTGAAAATTAGGATTTTTAACAACGGAAATGTAACTAGACTTTTTTAATCCACTTCTTTCAAAAGTGGTATTCTTGCCAGGGACAGTGGGAAGGGGTCTTGGGAAGTTCAAGAAGGAGGATCACAAGGTGGACGCCAGCTTCCACAACAACTGGGAGGACAGCTCAGAATTAAATAAAAGGAGAGCCTGGGGATGTGGCTGAAAAAGCTCCCCGAGTTTGGATCCCGAATTAAAAAGAAAAGAACTATTCTCTCCAATATTTCACTAGATGAAAAGTGACAATCAGCGGACGGTGTCCATTTGGACCGAGTGGGAAGAACGGACGTCTGGCCGAGCTGTGAGGTGGAGGGAAGGTGGGTTTAGAAGGCAGGAGGCGCCTGCAATTTGGGGGACCTACAGCAGCCTCCCGAGGAGCTCCCCTGGGAGGAGGAAGGTGCATTTGTGGCCCTGCTTCCTCCACGTTGGGAAGAGTGGGTCGGGCCACCAGTAGGGAGCAAAGGGGACACCAGGGCCCTGAGCCCCCTTTCCAAACCCAGGGAACCAGGGGACAGGGCCACCTGACAGCGGAGACTCCGAGGCGCTCGGTAGCTCCCCTCAAAAACCCAAAACCCAGCTCACCCCGCGAGCCTAGTGGACAGGGCCCAGGGCCACCCGCCAGCGGGGACTCCACTGCGCTCCGCAGCTCACCCGCGCGCAGGGCCCCAAGGCAGCTGCTGACCGTGCACCTTCAGCCCTGGTCGCAAACTCACCATTTTTGTTTTCTGTGGTGACCCGGGGTCCTCTCGAGGAACCTCCGGGCACCCGAGATGGGGGTGTGGGGGGTCACAGGCAGCAGAGTCACCTGAGCCCCTGGAGCAGAGAACTCGAGTCGTGGGGAAGGAGTAGCCCAGTTGGAGAGGAAGAAAAGCCCGCGAGATTGCGGAAGCCCGCCCTTCCCCATTTTATGCGCACTGATTGGACAGTTCCCCCCAGCTTCCCGGATGGATGGCCTCCAGGCCCGCCTCTGCATCCTGACTGACAGCTGACAGCATCCAATCACTGCCTGAAATTGAGTTAGTGACAGATTCTTGGCCCCAGCCCTTTTCAGGCGGAGCTTCCCCGCTGTGCTGGGAACTAATCCGGTTGAAAGCCTTGGCTTAGCCTCTGGTACGGAGGTGACATGTGGCTCTGCTATATGTGTGCAACAGCCACAGAGTGCTTTGCGAGCATGGCGAGGCCCTGGGTTTAACCTCAACACAAAAACAAACCATAGCTTCTCTGGGAGGCTGAGGCTGGAGGAGCCCAAGGTCAGTGAGTCCTTGTCTTAAAATAAAAGGAAAAGGGTGGAGGTCCAGGTCAAGCCCCACTGGGTTTATTCCCCAGTACCTCAAAGAAAAAGAAAAAAAAAACTATATATATATATATATATATATATTTTTTTTTTTTCAGCTGATGCGACCTTAAGCAACTTAGATACAGTCTCCAAATTTTTGAAACACTATTTAGAGACATCATATGTATGACCCATACATAATATCTAAAAGTGAGAACAATTTGAAAACTATTTTAGTAATTCTCATCACCTCCCGGCCTCTGTGGCTTTGAGGAGGCAGCCTGAGCTATGAAAGGAAGCCATTGGGGTTGGCTCTGATGCTCAGGGTCCCATCCACAGCAGAGAGCCTGGGCGAGGAAGGAAGGCAATCCTCCAGGGCAGCAATGTGCGGTGGAAATAAAATGGGTGCCTTGTGCTTAGTGCAGATGTTCTACTTCGACTGTTAGGAAGTCTTGTGCAGAGACCTGACTCTGGGCATCCCACAGGTCTGGTCAGGTGTTTGCCCCAATATCAAACAGAAAAGGTCATGATGCAAAGCAGGAAAGGAACTTTGACCAGTGCAGCTACACCAGGAAGACAAGGAAACCCTGCCCTTATGCTGTCTTCAGGTGCCGACAAGGATTTTGAGGTTTTATAGAAGGACAATCATAGGCATGTAAAGAAAGGGGAAAGTGTATGTAGGATTCAGTATTATCTGTAGGACTTAGGCTTCAGGCATCTGTGGGTCTCATGTCTGTGAGCTCACACTCACTTGCCCCATTGACACATGTCCCTCTACTGCACAGACTGACCTCATTTTGTCTCTCAGGAGCAAGTCCCCCTCCAGTGTATTCTTTCCATGTCAAGGTTTCAGATGCACCAACATTTTCAAGCAAAGCCACAAGCCCTAGAAAGAACATACCCCCAGAGGCTGACCTAGCATCTCAGCATGAGGAGACAAGTCTCTGAGGCCCTGGGGTGACGCCTGTCACCCTTTTAGACCAGGGAGCGGCACCTCCAGCTCTGCAGGCTCAGTTTCTCCTTCTCCTGCTAGGCCCCCCACCTCCATCTGCAACCCACCCCAGCGTTGCTCTTAGGGCCACACAGAGAAGGCACCCAGGGCTGGGTTTTGGTGACTCTGGGTCATCCAACACCTGTGCTTCACCACTCCCCCACCCCCAGGCCATTGCTGGTCCCCTCCCGGGCCTGAGTAGGGCCATGTACTGGGGTCGGCGTGCACCCCTCTACTCCATGGATCCCAAGACTACGGCTGGACATTAAACTGGGCCCTCCATACCTAGTTTTGATCACATGCTGTGTATGAAGAAAATCACCACACAATGTTCCCAGGGCTACTGAGGTTCCCTGAACACAGAGAGAAGTCCAGCCTGGGTTTTCCGGCATATTCCACCTAAATATTAATCATGGTGTTAAAAGCTAAATTGGATGTCAGTGGTTAAAATTCCCTGCTACAGATGTTTAAGAAGAAATGGACCAGATGAAAACATGGAGAAAAACCTGCAGAGCTGCACCTACTGACGTGGTTATCAGTGGGTCCACACACACAGCAGCAGCAAACGCACCACCTGAGCCAGGGGAGGGCTCACTGCTAGAGCACCTGTCTAGCAGGCACAAGGCAGGATTGGGTCCCTGGTAATCAAACTTTAGAAAAACACAAAAGCATAAATTGAGAAGTCATAAAGTAATAATTATTTTTTGAGAAAAAGTAGTGGGCAGCAACGTTTGAGAAAAATCAAAGGAATCAATAGTTGCATGACACAGTGAGGATGAAAGAAGTGCACTAGGGAGGGTATGTAGAGAAAAGGGTGACTTGATCCTGTACATGTGTGTGCACGTGGGTGTGAGTGTGCATGTGTGGGTGACAAAACTCACCCCTCCCAGGTGTTTGCTTTTGTAGTTTCACTGGGTGCTCTGGTGAAAACTTTAGACCAACTGGAAATATAAAAATTTGTAGTATAAGGTGTGAATTAATGTCCCTGTGATGCTCAGAATCATGCTATAATCTTAGAGCTTGAAGGGCATTAGTATACATAAACACAGTAAAAACTAATTCTTGCCTCTGAATCAATTAAGAGTTGGAAACTCTACAGAAGGAAGGCATATATTGATTTACATCAAAGTTTCAAGAAACAGCCAAGAGCCAGGCATGATGTCACGGAGTCTGTAATGGCAGTGGCTATAGAATGAGAATCACAGGTTCAAACCCGGCCTCACCAACATAATGAGGCCCTTGGGAAGATTTTCAAAAGCACTTCAATCAAAATTTTAAAAATACGAATAAATAAAAATGAATAGGGATGGGATCAGGGCTTATACACTTCAGATATGATGATGATGGTGGTGGTGGTGATGATAATTACAATAATAATGTTTATTTTCTCTTGCCCTGAATTCTATGACCCTGGTAATTATATTTGAAAGCTCTCACAATTTTTATTTTGTCATGATGGTAATTCCACTGGAAAAGCAGGCTGAGGCAGGAGATTACAAGTTCAAGGTCAACCTCAGCAACATAGTGAGGACCTAAGCCATTCAGTGAGACAATGTCTAAATATTTGAAAAAAAAATTAAAAAGAATTAGGATGTGGCTTAGTGATCAAGTGTCTCTGGGTTGAATCCCTGGTACCAGAAAAAAGTAAAATAAATTAAAATTAAAAATTCTCAAGTCTATGTAAGTCTAAATGGATCTGAAATGACTGAAGGTCTCACCACATTTTTATATACAAGGCTTTTCTCCAGAGTGAGTGCTTCCATGATGTTCAAAAAGAACATGGAAAAGTGAAAGTGTCATCACATTGTTTAAAGAACAGAAGGGTTATCCCTGATGTGAATCCCTTTATGTCTTTGAAGGAAACCATGAAAGCTGAATACTGCCCCACACGGCTTTTCCACAGGATTTTCTACAGTGTGAGTCCTTTCATACAAGTGAACAAAACTGAAACACTTGAACACTTACTTGCATATGATTTATTCATTTTGGCATGAATCTTTCCAGAAGAGTCTTCCCAGAACTTGTAAAAAACTGGGAAAATTAGAAGACTTCCCATATTAATCACATTCTCAGGGCTTCTCTCTGTATTGTCATATATGAGAAGGAAAGCAGACTGGGATGGGAAGCTGACAGAATGTACCCAATCTTCCTCATTCTGAGGTTTATTTTTCAGTGTGAGTAAAATGACTTTGAAGGCAACAGGAAAAATGGAATGATTTTCCAAATTCTTCACATTTAATGCTTTATTCAGTTGGATCTAGTAGAGTTTGCCTTTAATCTCGGAGACTCGGGGTCTGAGGCAGAAGGATCACAAATGTGAAGCCAAACTCAGCACCTAAGCAAGGCCCTAAGGAACTCAGCAAGTCCCTCTCTCAAAATAAAAAGGAAAAACGTTGTGGCTCAGTGATAGATGACCCCCAAACTAAATCCCCAGTACTATTTATAGATAGGTAGGTAGGTAGGTAAGTAGGTAGGTAGGTAGGTAGATAGATACATTTGGACATGTGAGCACTCTCTTCTCTTTGAATTTGACAAGAAATATTGATTTACCACATTTCACATTCAAAGAATTTTTCTACAGAAAACTTACTACATGTTAAAGAGTGAAACATTATTAACAGAAGACTTTGCCAATTAGTTTCATGAGTACGATTTCTTTTCACTATGGGTTCCTTCATGTAAGTGAAGCTGAGCAGATGTAACAAAGGCTTTTCCACATTGTTTACAACCATAGAGCTTCTCTCCAATATGTGTTCTCCCATGTCTTTGAAGGTCACTGGAACTAGCAAAGGCTTTGCCACATTGCTCACACTCATAGGGCTTTTCTCCAGTATGAGTTTTTAAAGTTTGGGAAGGTAACTGGAACTAGCAAAGAAATTGCCACACTGCTTACATTCATAGGGCTTCTCCCCACGTATGTGTTCTTCTATGTCTTTGAAGCTTACTGGATGTAGCAAAGGCTTTCCCACACTGCTCACATGCGTAAGGCCTCTCTCCAGTATGAATTCTTTTATGTAAGTGAAGGTCAGGGGAACGAGCGAAGGCTTTGCCACACTGCTTACATGCATAAGGCTTCACCCCAGTATGAATTTTTTTATGTGTGTGAAGGCCAGAGAAATGAGTGAAGGCTTTTCCACACTGCTTACACACATAGGGCTTCTCCCCAGTATGAGTTTGTTCATGTGAGTGAAGATGACTGGATGTAGTAAAGGCTTTGCCACACTGCTTACATTCATACGGCTTCTCTCCAGTATGTGTTCTTCCATGAATCTGAAAGGAACTGGATGTAGAAAAGGCTTTGCCACACTGCTTACATTCATAGGGCTTCTCTCCAGTATGTGTTCTCCCATGAATTGGAAGGTAACTGGATGAAGAAAAGGCTTTGCCACACTGCTTACATTCATAGGGCTTCTCTCCAGTATGTGTTCTTTCATGTGTTTGAAGGTCACGAGATCTAGCAAAGGCTTTGCCACACTGCTCACATTCATAGGTCTTCTTTCCAGTATGTACATTTGCATGAATCTGAAGGTTACTGGACATAGCAAAGGCTTTGCCACGCTGCTTACATTCATAGGGCTTCTCACCAATATGCATTCTCTGATGTATTCTAAGTAAACTTGGGTAAGCGGAGTCTTTCCCACATATCTTACTTTTGAAATGTGCATCCCCTGTGTGTGTGATCCTGTGCCTTTGAAGACTTGTCTGTGAAATACAGGTCTGAACACCTTGTTGACATTCATAGAGTTTCTCTCCAGAATGAGTTCTTTCATGTCTTCTAAATAAAGAGGAGAAAAGAAAGGCTTTTTCACATGTGTCACATTGGAAAAATTTACCTCCACTGTGTGTTATCATGTGTCTTTGAACACTGGTGGGATAAGAAGAGGCTTCACCACATTGTTGCCATTTATCGGGTTGCCCCCAAGTATGAGTTTCTTCATGTCTCTCAATGTCATTGGAACAACTGATGACTTTCCCACATACTGTACTTTCATAAGATCCATCTACCCTTTGTATTAACATTTGTGTGTGAACGCTTTTGAGAGAAACCAGAGATTTCCTATATTGTTTCAATTCACATGGCTTCTCTTCACATTCCTCATGCTTGTAGTGTTTGTGTCCAGAGTGAGATGTGATCTGCCTGAAGGAATGAAGGTCATATGAAGTCTTTTGCACACATAATGAAGTCACATGGATTTACTCTATTAAAATAGTTCTTTGTTCAATAAAGAATTGGAATTGATTTGAAGGTTTCCCCCACACTATTCTGTGCCTTTGAAGTTTACCATGACTTCTTTGAAGAAGTGACCAGCACATAATCAATGCTTAATTCATTCACAATTTTCTATCTATTTATACATCCTTACATTACTGCCAACATCAGCTAAAGGCTAGGTTTTCTGACTTGTTCAACTTGCCTGAAAATAAAGAGATTGAAAGAAAACAATCCTTTGCAACACAGCTTCTCTGTGGCTATTATCCAAATAGTGATATTCACATATGCAATTTCATAGTACATTTTGGATGTCAAACATTTTGAAAAGACTGAATATCTGTAACAGCTAAGTATATATTTCTGGTAAAAAATATTATAAGAATAAATACTTTTCTTATTATGCATACTTTTTCAGTTGGTTTGCTTTAAAAATTATATGACAGTTCTCAAATTCCCTCACGAATCCTCTTGTGAGTATAGTTACCTTACATTGCTTCCAGAGTTTTCAATCTGATATTCAGTGGTCTTGTCTTCCCACCTGTTTTCTAAAATGAGAGAATAGAACAATCTTTATGAATATTTAGGAGCTAGAAATGCTTTGCCAAATCACAGGTGCGATTTTTGCTGCAATAATTCACCAACTTATTCCCTTTTCACCGTCTACATAAATTACAAAAATAAACATGAGTTCTCTATTTGATTAATTTTAGAAACATCATTATTACCTATAGAATCCAGGTTTCTGAGGACCTCCAGCATCACATCTCTGTAAAGGCTCTTCTGGGAAGGATCCAGCAAAGCCCACTCCTCCTGGGTGAAGTTCACAGCCACATCCTCCAAGGCCACTGAGATCTAAAATATCCCACAAATGTATAGTGGAGGCCAGGAGAGATTGACAGCATGAGAAATCTATACTCAACATGCATGGTGTTCACATGATTCCCTGGCCTCTTGATGAATTCCATGATTTGATCTATCAAATCTTTACTGCACTCAATTTCTTACAGCCATGCCAACACTAGAAATTGGCTACTCAGAAGGCTAACATCTTTTTTTAGTGTTTTATACCCTTCCTTTGGTGAGTTCACAGGAAGTGAGACGGGCTCCCAGATCACTCCTAACTTCTTTATTGGTTGCACTTCTATTACATGTCCCAGAAATGTCCTTTGTGGTACAGAGCTAATATAAGCAATTCGGATTGGACTTATCTTTAGAAAAGAAAGGTGATGAGTAGGAAATTGCAGGAATCATGAAACTAAGCATTTGAGAGAGATTCTGCAAACTACTGTGGCTCCCTGTACCTACAAGATTAATATAAACAACATGGTACTTACTGATGTCTTGTTTCCTCTGAAAGTCTATCAGTCCATACTTAAAGAAATGCCTAGAACCAGCCCCACACCCACACCCTCTGGGCATGGGGTCACTAAGGAGATTCCTTCATAGACAACATTTAGACAACCTTTCACACAGGTTGTCACAATGTGGTAACTAGAGATTAAGTTCATCCTCTGTGATTATACAGAGAACAATTAGAAGTTTACTACAGAACAAATTTAATCAACCAGCTTACTATTAAGTGACAAAAAAAACATAAGTTCTCTATTTGATTAATTTATTTATTAATGAACACAATAAATTGATAATTTCCTGTGGTTACTATCAAAGCAGAATGAGGTAATTGCAAAGATGGCACGTGTCTTAGAAACAACTCAATGACCCAAAAATGTCACCTTGTCCAAACAACAGTCTTACAAAGTTTTATCTCTCTCAAAAAATCTTCTTAATAAACAGCAGGCACTACATTTCTAAGTCTCATAGTAAAAATAAATGTCCAATGATTGTCAAACTGTTCTTAACAGCAGCCAGTTCACTACCATAATGTAGTCATGAGACACATGCCAATGCTCCGCTCAAGGACATTTTGATCACGGTTGGGCCACATGTGCAATGGTTGTCTGTTGTGAAAGAGATTCATGGTGCCTGTAGCAAAGGTGGTGCAAACAAACATAAAGCAAAAGCTCTTCCAGAGTGTGGTAAAGTAACAAGTTTGTAGCCCAGAATCCTGAACTACCCTGTGGTGAGCCGCCTCTGCCGCTTATGCAAATTATGGTCGCCATTACAAGATGGCGCTGGCTCCGCTGTGGTTTGTGACAAACAACTCCTTATTTGGGAGAGTTGGCGCATGGCTTTTCAGCACCCTATGAGAAAGTTCCACGTGGCAGCTTCGCATTGGGGCTTGAGATGCTATATTAAGCCTGGGGGGGGCATCCGAGGGATGAGTAGAAGAAATATCAAGGGCCTGAATAAACCGCTGAAAGAAGATTCCCGAGTTGCGTCTTCCTTGCGGGCAAGGGGTCGAGACACTACCCCACACAATCTGGGTGTGAAAAAGGCCACCATTCACATCTGTAAGCATGTTATGATGTCTGCACAGTGACGGAACAGGCAAAAAGAAAATGTCCCTGCCACTGACACAGAACCTTACTCAAGAACTGAAAACATACAGAACCACCAAAAACAAGGATGAATCCACAATTACACTCAGGGACATCAGCCCAACTCTGTCAGGACAATGATGCAGGCAGGAGGGCTTCATGGGCCTTGAAGCAAATGGGAAGCACACTGAGGTCTCAGGGTCACAACAACACTGCACAGGACATAAACCACACCCCTACAAGTGCACCACCAGTGAAATCCCATGTATGCTCAAAGAACATGAGAGCTAAAGCAGAAATCAGATCAGAAGCAGCTGAAAAGCCTCCAGGGAAGGGGACGTGAAACACAAGACTCTAAGCAGACACAGGACAAAGAGGGGACTCAAGAGAAAAGGTGACCATTTTGAAGGAAAAAATGTAAAAGTCCATCACAGGAAATTCTTAGAGAACACCAGAGGTGGTGCTGTATTGCTTTCTAAGTCATGCAACACACATTTCACAAAAGAAGAGCTAAAAACAATCATTGAAACTGCCACTTCAGAAAAACAGAGAAAGAAGAGCAAGGTAAACCTAAATTAACCACAGGAAGGTAACAGAAGGTGTGGATAAAACCACAACCTGGAAATCTGCAGTCTACAATATCAAGTTCTTCATGAACATCAGCATCACTGATACACTGACATAAGGCTAAGAATACAGAAGACAGGGACTGGGGTTATGGCTCAGTGGAAGAGTGCTTGTCTACTGCTTGGGAGAAAGTGGGTTCAAACCTCACTGACACATAAAAAGAAAAAAGTGTAAAATATACAATAACATTAAAGAAAAAAGCAAAGAAGACTGAAAACCTAGTAACACATTTAAAAGTATCATCGTCAACAATGCATTGGGACTTCAAGATTATCATAAACGTGCTTCGTACAAATTAGACAAGTTGCAAAAACTGGACCATTTATTTGAGAGAGACAATCTCATATAACTTACACACAAGGGGAAATACATAAAACAGATGAGCCCATGACTACTGAAAAAAACAGACTCAATAACTAATTACTACCCAAAAAGGCAAGGCAAGGGCCTTACATCTCAAACAGGCTTCCATGAGACACTGAAGAACTGCCACCAATTTTCTACATTTTTTTCCAGAACATAGAAGCTGAGTTAACACCTCCTAATTCTTTCTGAGGTATAAGTTACCATATTATCCAAATTAAATAGATAAAGAAAAGTGTTAAATAGAAAACAAAACTATGAATGATGCTCATAATCATGAATGTAAAAAACTGTACAATGAAGTCATCACACTCCAGGGGTCTATGCAAATGACTGGGAAATTATGGGCACAGGAACCCTCACTGCAGTGACTACAGCAGACATATCCAGAACTTCTCAAAGCTAGATGCAAGGAAGATGCACCTTGCAATACTGGATGGACAAGCTGCAGTTTATCCACATCAAAGTACATCACCCAGAAAATGAGCTCTCCAGCCTGGAAAGATACAGCACCCTTAAAGGCAGACTGGTAAGTGAGAGAAGCCAGTTTGAAATGGCCAAGTGCAGTAAGATTCCAAGTCAAGAACATTCTGGAAAAGACAACATTATAGATGCACTAGCAGAACTGATGGGTACCAGGGACTCAGGGAGCAGAGAGGGAGGGAGCAATGAGGAGGAGTGATGAACAGGGGGAACACAGGATTCCCAGAGCAGTGAAACTCTTCTGTACGACATTATCTTGTAAACTACGTAACACACACAATCACATCACACAGAGGAGGAACCGTAAGGAAAAGAATGAACTTTGGCTTATCATAACATGTTGCTTCATCCATTCTCCTTATCAAATATTCAACAATGGTTTAGTAACCAACAAACACCCTACACCAATGCAATATGTTGAAAACAGTGGAGACTATCAGCTGGAGAGAAGGGGTATTCGATTCTATGAGTAATGTCACATTTAATTGTCACCTTGATTGGATTAAAAGATGCCAATGATTAATGACCTTATGGGTGTGTCTATAAATGATTGGCATGTGGAACAGTGAACCAAACTGGAGAACCTCCTCAAGCTAGGCAGCACCATCTAATAGGACGGTGACTTGGGTGAACAAAAGTTGGAAGAAGAAGGAAGCTGCAGCAGAGCAAGCTCCTTTCTTCTCCAATTTATTCTTGATGGCTGATGCAGTGGCCTGAGGATATCAGACTCTGCCTCCTTCAGTCTCCCAAAGTGGACTCTGCCAGTGATTCTCCAGGGAGTTTCTAAAACCTTTGGTCTGGACTAGGGAAGTACCATTGATCCCTCTTGTTCTGCAGCTTCAGCCTCTTGGACTCTGCAGCCAGCACTCCTAAAACTCTCCAGCTGCAGATGGCCACTGTGGACATCCAGCTTCCCGTCAAGTAGGCCAATCTAAAAGTCCTCTTTTATAATCATACTTCCTCTTGATGCTGTTCCTCTAGAGAACACTGACTAATAAACTATGTAAGTCAAAAATTGCTCTGAAAAAAATAAAGTTTATGTCATAAAGAAGTGATAACTACCAAGCCCTGAAGTTTTACAAATATATAGATGAGAAACAATTTTATATGCTAAATACCATTTTCATAATAATGCAAAAATAAAGCAAAGAGGAAGAGTCAGAGTAACAAATTTCAAAACTATGGACAAAAGCAATAAAAATAATTTTCAATACTGTTTCCATCTCAAAAGAAATTGGATGATAAGTCTTCAAAAGTCATTGTGTGCTCACTCACACAAAGTGTTAAGTTTCACTGTGCTTAGCAAAAACAAAGGGGTTCTGTGAGAAACTATGAACTCTTTGAACTGTGTTCTTGTTGCCATCTTAAGAAGATAAAAGAATGTTCTGCAAGTTTAAATATATATATATATTTGTGTGCTTGCCAGGAAATAACTAACTACAACTAACTACAAGTAGTATAATAAGAAGTATGGAGCACTGTGACCAGTAACAAAGTTATTCTGAGAATGTTTATCCATGCTGGAAAAGATTAAGCTGCCAAGAGGATGTGTTTCTTTTTTGCTATATAAAAGGGAAAAAAAATAAAAAAAATTCCTACTGTGTGTGTGTGTGTGTGTGTGTGTGTGTGTGTGTGTGTGTGTGTCTTTCAGCATCTCTGCTGTTACCGCCTGATCAGGAACTACAGATTGTCAGCAGGGTCTGACAAGTCATTCCAACTGCTGGTGTGGTGGTGTGCACCTGTAACTTCAGCCAATAGGTAGGTTAAGGTAGGGAAATGACAAGTTGGAGGCCAGTCTCACCAACTTAGCAAGACACTCAGAAATTTAGTGAGACTGGTCTTCATTAAAAATTAAAAGAGGGTACTGGGATTGGAGCTGAGTGGCAGAGCACTTGCTAGCATGTGTGAGGAAAGGGGTATGATCCTCAGCACCACAGAAAAATTTTTAAGAAAGGTATTCTGTCCATCTATAACTATACAAAATATTAAAAAAGAAAAAATAATAATAAATACAATGCTGAAGATGTGCTCAGTGGTCAAGTGACTGTAGGTTTATTCCTCCAGAACGCTGCTCACAAATTGAAATTCATTTCTGGAGGAGAACTAAGCATGAGCAAGTCCATGGCATCAATCCCTAGCACTCAATAAGTAAGCAAATAAATAAAAAACAGTCTACAACATTAATTCTCTTGGGCTGGAGAGTACCTTGGTAGTAGAAAACTTGCCAATCATGTATGTGGCCCTCGTATCAATCTGCAGCAGGCCACACACATACACACACACACACAAAAACAAACCTAAAATACATGTAATGATAGATAAAAATGATTATAATACAAAAGGTACACAATTAGAGGCATAAAATACAACAAAATCAATGGAAAGACAACACACTTTCTCACAAGGGAGATTGAATGTTTCCATAATCTACACTCTCTAAAAAAACACTGAGCTTTTCAGTAAATTCTGTGCAATTTAGGGCATGGTTAACTGTATTTTGAGGATGAACTTAAGAAAAACTACATCTAAAAATGTAAATAGGAGGGTTGGGATTGTGGCTCAGCAGTAGAGTGCTTGCCTAGCACATGAGAGACCCTAGGTTTGATCCTCAGCACCACAGAAAAATAAATAAATAGGTATTTTTTCCAAGTACAGCTGCCGCAGTCTTGGCTGGCCACAAGATCACGAGCCACTCACAGCTTTGTAGATTCAAACAGCAATTCTTTATTCCCGAACTCACACCGGCCTCTACACAAACACGTTCTGGGGAAATTCAAGTTCTGCCTGCAGTACAATTCACGTCCCAAAAACTTTCTCAATTCCACGAGAACTCAACGGGAACTCAGGCAGCAGGAACGCCCTATACCCAGCAGCAATAATCTTAAACCCTGAACTTCCCTAAACCCAGATTGTCTTAAACCAGGATACTTCCTCAAACCTGCAGGATACACCTTAAACCTGGATCCACCCTGGTCCTTGAGGAGGGTCACCTTTCTCAAAGACATGCAATGTCACAGCAAATTTCCATTTAACATGGGGTACGCTGACAAGGAAATTTCAATGCGTCATTCCTACTTGGCAATGGGCCTCAGCATACAGCAACAAAAAAATGTATTTTTCAAAAAATCGAAAATAGCAGACTGTATCTAAGACAAGCCAAAATGTTGTACAGGACAGAGACAGTAGAGAGAGCATTTATGTTCCTCCCAAATTTCATAAGGTAAAAGGCCAGCTCCCAAAGAGGTGGCCCAAGAGGATGCAATTAGGAGGGAACAGGAATCAGGTG
Source organism: Ictidomys tridecemlineatus (assembly GCF_052094955.1). Classification (NCBI taxonomy): domain Eukaryota; kingdom Metazoa; phylum Chordata; class Mammalia; order Rodentia; family Sciuridae; genus Ictidomys; species Ictidomys tridecemlineatus. The sequence goes on along the minus strand of NC_135494.1, from coordinate 2,416,199 downwards.
ACATAGTGGGAGTGCTCTTGAGGGGATCAGCACCCTTATTTATACACATGTATTTCTCCTTTCCAGAAAACAAGTGTCATTTACTATTTCACTGATATTCAGTGATTAAGTGATCATAGTTGGATATTTCAGGTATTGCCAAAATTGTCCTTAAAATTTACAATGAAGACAGGTATGATGGTGCACATCTGTAACCCCAGCAGTTCAGGATTTTGAGGCCCTAGGCGATGTAGCAAGACTCTCAAACAAAGAATGTAAAAGGGGCTGGTGGTTAAGCAACTCTGGGTTCCATTCCTGATACCAAAAATACCACACAGTTAACATGAACCTGCCAAGTCCAGACAACAACAGTGATAAAACTGTCATCCTTGGTCAAATTCATCACCTTCTGAAGGACAGACATTAGTTTTCCTGAAATCACATTCATAAATTTATCCACCACTATTTTTATAGAATTGGACTCAAATTCTGTAGCAATATCGCAAGACAGAGTTTGTCTGTATCTTATGTGGCATTTTGGAATCTAGGATTGGATTTCAATTTGAAATCACTGAAAAGACAAGATTGAACCTTACAGACATTTTATACATACTCAGGAGTAGCAAAAGGTAAATTAGGTTAAGTAGGTATTTTTTTTGGGGGGGGGCAATTGGTACCCCCGAGATTAAACACAGAGATATTTTACTACTGATCCACATCCCCAGTCATTTTTATATTTTATTTTGAGACGCAGTCTCACTAGGTTGCATAAGGCCTGGATAAGTTCCTAAGGCTGCCCTCAAATTTGCAACACTCCTGTCTCAGCCTCTGGAGCGAGAACGATTACAGGTGAGCACCACTGCACCTGGCTGTAAGTTGGGATTTGTAACAATGGAAATGTAACTAGACTTTTTAAAATCCACTTCTCTCTTGCCTATTTAATAATAGTCCATCTCATTTAAATTTGAATAAATAAACCTGGGCCTCAGATAAGTTAGCGCATCATTTCAAAGTGATACACAGAAAGCTTTGGTGCTGAGGGAGCAAACATGTGTCAGGCTCAAGGGGCAGGGAAGATCCCTGACAGCTGGGACATGCTCCCTCCTGGTCTTGCTCCCTGAAAGCCTCCAGGATCACTGTCCCAGGGACTGAAGTAGCTGTCTAGATGAGGCCTGTTCCAGGAGACTCCTCAGCCCAGAGCCCCCAGCAGCTTCCCTGAGAGGCTGCACCCCACACCTCAGGCTGTCCTCTAGGAGGAGCTGACTCAGGGCCTGAAGTTCTGTTCACCCTGCAGGGACCAGGGCAGCTGTGGGCACTTTGGGGCAGCTCCAGGAGAGGACAGTGGCTGAGGACATGGGACCCTGTTAAGTGTCCAAAGGGAAACTCTGCCCAAGAAATCTGACATGGTGTCCACACCTAAGGAAGGTAAAAGGAGAAGCACAAGATTTTTACAGCTGTGAACTCAAGTTCTCTATACAGTTGCATCTACATCAAAGAACCTTCAGAGTACTTGACTTGGCTAACCAGACCACCATGAGGGTGGAAAGGCCGGGTTCTGTATGGAGAGCAAAAATTATCTTGGGCTATCTTAAGCTCTTCAATAGCCAATCATCTTAATTTCTGTATCAGACCACAATCTCAAAATTTCTCAGAATATAACACTAACCTTATCAGACGTCTCCAAAATCTACCAAAGCTCAGAATGCAATAACAGACATACAGAAGAAATTTTCTTTATTTTTTTTCTGTACCACAACAATCTGATGTTCCTACCAATGCAATTGGTTAATGCAGTGATACACAGTTTCTTTTATAAAAGTTCATGTAGGCCAGACACAGTGGCACACAACTGTAATCCCAGCAGCTTGAGAGGCTAAGGTAGGAGGATTGCTAAATTCAAAGGCAGCCTCAGCAACTTAGTGAGACCATAACAAACTTAGTGAGATCATATGTGAAAATACAATATAAAAAGGGCTGGGGATGTAGCTCAGTGTTTAAGTGTCCCTGTGTTCAATCCCTGGTATATTAAAAAAAAGAAAAGAAAAAAAGAAAAAAACAAAAGAAAGAAAGAAAGAAAGAAAGAATCGATGTAATTATGTAATCTCTTCCAGGGAGGGACACACACATTATTCAGGGTATCTTGAATCCATGTTCCTTAGTATAGTCATTAATATTTGGGTTAAAATGAACTATTTTCTGTAGCTGGGGTTGTCAATGCCTTTAATCCAAACAGCTTTGGAAGCTGAGGCAGGAGGATCACAACTTTCAGGCCAGGCTGGGAAAAATACCCAGATCCTTTCTGAAAATCATATTGAAAAGAGCTGGGGATGAAGGACAGTAAATGAATCAGACATTATTGTAGTGGCATCCCCTTTTTTCACAGAAAATTACAAACTTCCTATCTTTGTATTGCCCTATTTTACTGGGCCACTAGTCTGAAAGAAATTAGCACTCCAAGTGCTGGACTCGAACTCCCCTTACTAGTTTTTTACACACTTGTATCCAGTATAGTAGTTTGTAGAAATGTGCAAACAAGGCCTCTGGCTTTGAGCTGGGATTCACAGAGAACTTACCAACTAGGCTTCATGGAAACAGCTGGTGGGGGAGGAAAGAAAGGGGAGAAGAAGCTCTCCCCTTCTCAGGTGCTGTCCTTGAAGGGTTATCTTTGTCAGAACAGAGAAAGAAAAAAGCTGCTTTTATGTGTGTGATGTGACAACTTGACTATGGTGACTCCATTTTGTGAACTTAGCCATGACACACAAAAATGTCATGACTGGGGCAGTTTGCATTCTTTTATTCATGAAAATCCCCGAAGAACACAGAATGATCTATGGTGCCAACTGGAGACTGACTGACTGCAGCTTTCAGCCTTGCTTGCATTGCCTGAACCCCAAATGTCCCTTTTGTGGTTTTTGTGCTTAAATATGGAGCCAACTGAAGGCAGGGGCACCACTCTGACAACCTCATTCTTTTGAGAGCAGAGTGTCTGCCAAGAGCCAGGAATAAAGGCTTAACTGGAATGAGACTGTGTGGTTTGTCTGAGATTTATTTGAGGGTCTCAGTATTACAATGTGAACTTCCGAGGCCCTCCTCTTCCATGATGAGTATAAAATCCTAAAACCACCTGAACTCAGGGTTCAGGGGATTGATTGATTGATTACAGCAAAAGCAGTGCCCTCTTAGACTGGCTGCAGCCAGATAAAACTGTTTCTGGCTATCTTCAGTGCCTTGCCTCCTTTGTCCCTACATCATCATTTCCCTGTGCGCCTACATGACTGCACATCATGGACTATCAGAAAGGGGAGCAGTTATCCTCTATTGATGCAGCCCAGGATTCCATATCCCTGGGATCTATAAACAACCTCCTTATTCCCTTTAAGGCAGTTATTTTGAGCAAACACAAGGAAGTGTTAAGTGATTATTCTTTCCCCTCAAGTATAACATTCACAAATAGAAAACAAATGCTTTCAAAAGTGTCCTTCTTGCCAGGGACAGTGGCACAGGCCTGTCATTCCAGATATGTAGGAGGCTGAAGCAGGAGGATCACAAGTTAAGGCTGCGGAGGGAGGGAGAAAGGGAAGGAGGGAGGGAAGGAGGGAGGAAAGGAGGGAAGGAGGGAGGAAGATTCTTTCCAATATTTCACTAGATGAAAAGTGACAATCAGCGGACGGTGTGCATTTGGACCGTGGGAAGAACGAACGTCTGGCCGAGCTGTGAGGTGGAGGGAAGGTGGGTTTAGAAGGCAGGAGGCGCCTGAAATTTGGGGGACCTACAGCAGCCTCCGGAGGAGCTCCCCTGGGAGGAGGAAGGTGCATTTGTGGCCCAGCTTCCTCCACGTTGGGAAGAGTGGGTCGGGCCACCAGTAGGGAGCAAAGGGGACACCAGGGCCCTGAGCCGCCCTTCCAAACCCAGGGAACCAGGGGACAGGGCCCAGGGCCACCCGCCAGCGCGGACTCCTCCACCCTCTGCAGCTCACCCGCGTGCCAGGCCCCGAGGCAGGTGCTGACCCCGCGCCTTCAGCCCTGGCCGCAAACTCACCATTTTTGGCTTCCGTGGTGACCCGGGGTCCTCTGAGGAACCGCCCATCACCCAAGATCACGGGGTTCACAGGGAGCGAGAGTCACGGGTTTCCCTGGCAAGAGAAGTCAGGCGCCAGAGAAGGAGTAGCCCAGTCGCTGAGGAAGAAAAGCCCTCTGCGCACTGATTGGACAGTTCCTCTAAGGTCCCTGATGGATGGCCTCCAGGCCCGCCTCTGCATCGTGACTGACAGCTGACAGCATCCAATCACTGGCTGAAATTGGGTTAGTGACAGATGCTTGGCCCCAGCCCTTTTCAGGCGGAGCTTCCCCGCTGTGCAGGGAACTAATCCAGATGGAAAGCCTTGGCTTAGCCTCTGGTACGGAGGTGACATGTGGCTCTGCTATATGTGTGCAACAGCCACAGAGTGCTTTCTGAGCATGGCGAGGCCCTGGGTTTAACCTCAACACAAAAACAAAGCACAGCTTCTCAGGGAGGCTGGGGCTGGAGGAGCCCAAGGTCAGTGAGACCTTCTCTTAAAATAAAAGGAAAAGGGTGGGATGTAGCTCAGAGGTCCAGGTCAAGCCCCACTGGGTTTATTCCCCAGTACCTCAAAGGAAAACAAAGAACTATATAACATATATATTGTGTTTTTCAGCTGATGCGACCTCAAGCAACTTAGAAAGACCCAGTCTCCACATTTTTGAAACACTATTTAGACACATCATATGTATGACCCATACATAATATCTAAAAATGAGAACAATTTGAAAACTATTTTAGTAATTCTCATCACCTCCCGGCCTCTGTGGCTTTGAGGAGGCAGCCTGAGCTATGAAAGGAAGCCATTGGGGTTGGCTCTGATGCTCAGGGTCCCATCCCCAGCAGAGAGGGTGGGGGAGGAAGGAAGGCAATCCTCCAGGGCAGCAATGTGCGGTGGAAATAAAATGGGTGCCTTGTGCTTAGTGTAGATGTTCTACTCCGACTGTTAGGAAGTCTTGTGCAGAGACCTGACTCTGGGGATCCCACAGGTCTGGTCAGGTGTATGCCCCAATATCAAACAGAAAAGGTCATGATGCAAAGCAGGAAAGGAACTTTGACCAGTGCAGCTACACCAGGAAGACAAGGAAACCCTGCCCTTATGCTGTCTTCAGGTGCTGGCAAGGACTGTGAGGTTTTATAGGACAATCATAGGCATGTAAAGAAAGGGAAAAGTGTATGTAGGATTCAGTATTATCTGTAGGACTTAGGCTTCAGGCATCTGTGGGTCTCATGTCTGAGAGCTCACACTCACTTGCCCCCTCTACTGCACAGACTGACCTCATTTTGTCTCTCAGGAGGAAGTCTCCCTGCAGTGTATTCTTTCCATGTCAAGGTTTCAGATGCACCAACATTTTCAAGCAAAGCCACATGCCCATCTGCATCCTGCCTAGGAAGCATCATGGGAAATTCATAGAGAACACTAGAAGTGGTGCAGTATTGGTATCTAAGTCATCCAATGCACATTTCTGAAAAGGAGCTAAAAGCAATCATTGAAACTGCTGCTTCAAAAAAACAGAGAAAGAAGAGCAAGGTAAACCTAAATTACCCACAGGAAGGTAACAGTATTGGGCACCACGGAGCTGGCACCAGGTAGATAGATGGGCCCATCAATGGACTGTGGCTTGACTTAGGTCGCTAAGGGGCGCCCGGAGGCCCTAATGTTGGAGGAACAGAGAGTGTGGGGGGGAGAGGGCCCTGCAGCCAGACAGCAGTGGCTTAGGCTGTTCCTGGGGACTCACCAGCAACGTCAGAGAGGGGGCACAGGGCATGCCTGGGGCGCTTAAGCAGGGCCCTGGTGGGGACAGGGTGGTTTTCAGGGAGTGAGTGGGCATGAGGGCTGTCTGCAGAGGGGACAAGATAGGAGTCTCAGCGGGGGTGGGGTGGGGGGGTGTTAGGGCCATGTTGGGGGAGGGGCAGGGTTGTGTGTGACATTACTGAGTGTGACAGGCCATAGTTTAGGGAGAGGACTCAAGCCCATGGTTGGGGAGACACTGAGGGGTTCAATTTCATAGGGCAGACAGGAGCATTGGGCTGCCTGTGTTAAAAAATGTGCGTGTGTGTGGGGTCACCGCTGTGTTAGGGTGGCGTTCCTTACAGAGATTGTGGGACTTGGCCATGGGGAAGGGTTCAGGCAGGGCAGAGCGGGTCTTAGTGGGGGGCCACTCCAGCGCATTTGTGTTGACCTGGTGTGGGGGACTCAGGCCGTGAGTGGGCAGGGTGCGGGTCTTGGAGGGGTTCGGAGGCCCGAGGGTCTCAGCGTGGGGAGGCGAGTCTCCGAGGCCCTGGGGTGGGGCGTGTCACCCCACTCGATCCGGGAGCGGTCCCCGATCTGGGAGCGGCCCCCGCAGGCGTCGTGGGCGCAGTTCCCGCGGCTCGACCCTGGCCCCCCTCCTGCTCGGCCTGCACCCCCTCCTCCTTCTCGGCCCCCCAACGCCCCACCCCAGCGCTGCTCTCTGCGCCCAGGGCTGGGTTTTGGCGACTCGCCGTCTCCGGCACCGCCTCCTCCTGCCCAGGGTCTCGTCCCCTCCCCGGACCTGAGTGGCTCCGCACCACGGAGTCCCGCACCTGGCGGTGGCGGAGGCACGTCCCTAGGGGCCAGGAGCGCCTGTCTGCCTGGTGGATCCCGAGCTTGCGCGCCTGCGCCGGGGCAGGACCGTGACGCAGACCTGGCCGCGCTGGCGTCTCCGCCCCCACCCCACCCCCGGGCTCCAGGGCGCGCGCCTGGGCCCCGGGCTTAATCCGATTAATTTCGGAACTCTGGGCCTGGGAGGTGGGGACTGGAAATTGGTTCTCCTGGGTCCCCGCCGCCTGGGGAAGCTGGGGTTTCTGGAGCTGTTTAATCCGGTTGGGGCCGAGCATCCTGAGCCCCCAGGCAGCCAGGGCGGCGCAGGGACCCCATTTCTTATTCTCAGCCAGGGTCTTGGGACAGCCGCACCCCCCTCACAGGATCCGTGCGAGTTCAGCTCCACCAGGCTTGGCGTTTGGGCTCTGTAGGGTGCTGACTCCCTGCTCCATGGTTGCACTCAGGACCTTGACCAAGGGGTCTTCTTACTGGGTACCTCCTTGATGGTGCTCTTGGCCGGACCCCGCTTCTTCCGCTCCGACAGATAATCTTTTTTCACTTTTCCGAATCGGTTCTGTATTTTTACCAACCAAATCAGAGCCTCTGAAACATCTGGGCTGCCCCAAATCCTTGGGGTGCGTGGGGTGTTTGTTGAAAATAGAGGCAGGAGGCTCACCCCCCTCAATTCAGAAATGAAATCCGCAGAGGGTGCTGGAGGTGGAGAAAAGGTCTTTTTTTAAACATATTTATTTATGTTTTAGTTGTATTTGGACACAGTATCTTTATGTTTATGTGGTGCTGAGGAGAGTGCTCTACCACTGATCCACAACCCCAGCCCAAGGTCTTTGTTTTTAATTTGCAAATTTAAAATATTTGCATTTTCATGTGCGCCCAGACTTACAGATGGGGTTATATCCAGAAATCCCCAAATACAGTACATGAGGAATGCATTTGCCAAATCTCACCTGTGAACATCCTAGATTTGCCCATGTCTCGGCTTGGCACAGAATCACAAGCCACTCACAGCTTTGTAGATTCAAACAGCAATTCTTTATTCCCGAACTCACACCGGCCCTCTACAAACACCTTCTGGGGAAATCCCAGTTCTCCACCGCCCAATTCACCTACCCCACGAGGATTTTTTTTCCAAAATCCCATTTGAATCTCACGAGAACTCAATGGGAACAAGCAGCAGGAACACCCTAATCCCAGCAGCAATAATCTTCAACCTCCAACTTCCCTAAAACCCATATTGTTTTAAACCGGGAATGCCCTAAACTTGTCTTAAACCGGGAACGCCTTAAACTCAAGGAGCGGGAAATTTCCTCAAACCTGATCAGCTCTAAACCCGGATCCGCCCTGGTCCTTGAGCAAGGTCACCTTACATGCAATGTCAACAGCGAAATTCCAAGGCAAGTCCATTTAACATGGGGTACAATACGGTGGCAAGGAAATTTTGATGCGTCATTCCTACTTGGCAATGGCCCTCAGCATAGATTAGCAGCCCAAAAGTTTTTATGGATTGTTTCCTCTTACTTTTTATTTTTGTTTTTTTTGGTACTGGAGATTGAACCTAGTGTACTTAACCACTGAGCCACATCCCCAGCCCTTTTTTATATTTCACAGAGAGACAAAGATCTTGCTGAGTTGCTCAGGGCCTCACTAAGTTGCTGAGACTGGCCTCCAAATTGCAACCCTCCTTCCTCAGCCTCCCAAGCAGCTGGGATTACAGGTGTGCACCACCAGGGCAGAAAACACTATGTTCATTGAGGAGACCTTGGGTTCTGAGAGCAGAGATCTCTAAGAACCACAGAAAGTAAGTATGTTGGGTGCTGTTAGGCAGATATCAAACTTACTGAGCATAATCTTGGGTTACAAATGCTCTAGGGCCAGAGGGAGCTGGAGAGGTATTTGAGGGAGGTGGCTCAGATAGGAGAAGGTGAGAAAGTTCAATACAGCACATAACAGAGATTATTATTATATAATAACAGTTTATATATAATAAAATCATAAAGTAATAAAACATAAGCTCTACATTATGATTGCCAGCCTATTTTAACGCACAATGTCAAAAATCATGTTGAAGTCAGGTGAAGTGGTGCACATCGATAATTCTGGTGACTCTGGAAGCTGAGGAAAGAGGATTGCAACTTGGGGGTCAGCCTCAGCAACTTAGCAAGGCCCTAAACAACTTAGCGTCTGCCTGGATATAAAATGTCAAAAAAAAGGTTGGGTATGCAGCTCAGTGCTAAAGCACCCCGGGTTCAATCCCTGGTAGTAGTAGTAGTAGTAGTAATAATAATAATAATAATAATGAATATAATTTTGTTGATACATTTGCAGAATTGAAAGCTTGACACTTATGGGTTAAGAACTTGGAGTCTCTGTGGGGACCTGGGCTACAAAGACAACAGAGTCCAGGATGTGGTTGGACCTGGAGGGGATGACCCAGCCTTGAGGATGCCGAAGATCTCAGAGGACAAGGGACACAGCTGTTCCATTGTGCTGGGTTTCTGTTCCACACAGCATGGGAGATGGGGAGGAAGCAGGGCTCCTAGGGTTGACCAGCTGCCATCTCTTTCTTCATCCCAAGATCCACTGGGCTGGAGACGGCTTTGGCCATCAGGCAGAGGTGGAGTTGGCTTCAGGTGGTGGCCTGAGGTCATCCATGAATACTCAGGGTCTGTGGTCTGTAAGCCCCCCGGGCTGGGATGTTTTGTAACAAAAGCCCCGGGAGACTAATACAGTGACCACCAGCCCTCTGACCAGTGCAATGACCTGAGTGTGGCTGTCTCCAAAAGTCTTATATAGAAATCTTTACCCCCCAAGGTGATGGTGTTAGGAAGTAAGGGCTTTGGGGAGGAGAGGGGTCCCTGAGGGTGGAGTCTTCATTGCTACTGAAAGCCATAAGCTGAGACTTGACCCCTTGTCACATGCCATGTCTTATTTGTCCCATGGCTTCCCCCCTCTGCACCTGCCAATCTGGGGAATTTGGAAGCACCTCTGGGCTAGATTGGGTCCTCTGTGTCAGCTTCTAATTGCAGGAGGTCCTGGGCTCTTTGCTAGGTGCCCAGAGTGGCCCCTGAGGGTGCATTTCATTCAGTTGGATTGTGCATTGTGACTTCATGTGTTGATGTGGGGAATTGTGACCTCGGAATGGATGCCTGAGGTCAGAGTGAGGAGCTGGAGCTGTTTGGACCGGGCTCTGGCTTTTCCCATGAGAAACTGATGTGACTCCATTTTTCAGAAACCAGCCTCTACCTCAGAGCAAATCCTGTCCAAGGAAGGGGGCGTGACCCTTGTCCTTGGAAAAACCCACAGAGCACTCCAAGCACATACCACTCTGCTGAGGGCCATTGCCAAGTAGGAATGATGCATCAAAATTTCCTTGCCAGCGTACCCCATGTTAAATGGAAATTTGCTGTGACATTGCATGTGTCTTTGAGAAAGGTGACCCTGCTCAAGGACCATGGTGGATCCAGGTTTAAGGTGTATCCTGCAGGTTTGAGGAAGTATCCCGGTTTAAGACAATCTGGGTTTAGGGAAGTTCGGGGTTTAAGATTATTGCTGCTGGGTATAGGGCGTTCCTGCTGCCTGAGTTCCCGTTGAGTTCTCGAGGAATTGAGAAAGTATTTGGGACGTGAATGCGTGGCAGAACTGGGATTTCCCCAGAACGTTTTTGTGTAGAGGCCGGTGTGAGTTCGGGAATAAAGAATTGCTGTTTGAATCTACAAAGCTGTGAGTGGCTCGTGATCTTGTGCCCAGCCAAGACTGTGGCACCACTCTGCTGAGTGCTTGTCTGTAAATGAGAGGTCTGAGGTGCCAGGGGTCCCTGACTCAGTTAGGGTAGGTGAGGACCCATAGCAACCCCCCTAGCAACATCCAATGAGACAGGGAAAATACCTGGGATTCCAGATGACCCCAAGTAGTTTATGGTGGTTGATAACAAGTTGGGAAACCATGAAGTTTAGCACATACACCCCTCGTAGCCTAAACCAATCCGTTCAAACGAATCCCCCTCATGCACTAACCAATCCCCCCTACCCAACTTGTTCCCGCCAGTGAATGTGCTAATCATTGTTAAGAGTTGTTATTTGCTTTTCCCACGGTATGGAATGATTTGCTGTGTGATGCTGTGACACATAGAGTATCTCCCCAAAACCTATAAAATCTCACTGAACAAAGGACTGGGACTCACTCCCTGGGACCGCTGCCTTGGAAAGGGTTGTGAGACCAGACTGGAGCTTGCAGTAAAGACTCCTGTGTGATTGCATGGGATTCGGCTCCTGGAGGCCTATTGGGGTCCCAGGAATCTGGCATCACACCCACACAGAAGGTCCCTGCCCTTGTTCATCTGTGTCTCACCAGCACAGGGGGAAGGGACCACAGCAGGGCTGCAGCCACAGCCTCCACAGGTTGTGCAGGGTGCCCAGCTGCTGGGGAAGGGCTCAGGGACCGCTGATGCTCCTCCATGGCCTGCTGCACTCTGCCCACCACCTCGTGGAACCAGGGCTCTGAGTTGGTTGTAAGGACACGGGTCTCCCAGGGTCTCTGCAGAGGTCAAGGAGCAAAGGCGGGTCAAGCTGGACCCCTGGTCCGCAAAGCACGGAAGACCCCTCCCCCTTGGCAGGCTCAGGCGCCCTCTGGCTGGAAGAGCAGGGTCAGGAAGTGCCTGTTCCACAGAGTTGCTCCTGTGGAGGGACCAGGATCACAGAGAGATGACTGAGGACAACAGCAGGACTCAGCCAGGTGTCCTCAGGAGGTGAATAGCACCAGGGGCGGTGGCCCGTGCGTGGGTGGGCATAAGCTGTTCTGTCCTCTCTAGAGCAGAGAGAAGGCGGCCTCCAATTAGATCCCGCACAGACACATTCACTACAATGAGACCTGAGAGTGTGACATCCAGAGAGCAGAAAAGGGGGCGAAAGTTCTCTTGCTTTGCTAGCAAAGGAGAAACACAAGGAGCTCCCGTCCCAGAGGCTGGGATTCATCAGGAGGAGCAATAGGGAGGTTTTCAAGGAGCTATTCAAAGGCTGATTCCAGGAGAGCCCTGACTGGGTCCCTGGGCGCCCTGTGGCTGTGTGGGGATTCACTTCTTAATTTGGGAGCTATTCACTTCCTAGATCTGCTGGCGGAATTCTTCCTCTTGTGAGACACGGATAACTCAAGGTCATCCTGTTTCTTGCTGCAAAGATAGGGAGAGGGAGAGGGAGAAGAGGAAAAGCAAACCATGTGCCCTTTCAAAACAAGCCTCAGAGCTCTTTCTAAAGGCGCAGTGGTCCTCTGTTGCGCTGCTGCTGCTTCTACAATTCAGACACGAAAAGAGGACCCAGGTTTGGGTCAAAACTTGGCAACACTGTTCTCTCTGGGACTTTTTTTTTTTAAAGAGAGAGAGAGAGAGAAAGAGAGAGAATTTTTAATATTTATTTTTTAGTTCTCGGCGGACACAACATCTTTGTTGGTATGTGGTGCTGAGGATCGAACCCGGGCCGCACGCATGCCAGGCGAGCGCGCTACCGCTTGAGCCACATCCCCAGCCCAGAAATATATTATCTAGGAAAAAAAAAACACCCTCATTTTCATGTTGCTCTGATTTATTTACTCTGAACAATTAACATGATTTTTGATTTACATTACATTACTTAATAATTAAATATGAATGGGACTAATGTGTACATGTGAGCTATAAATAATGAACGTGCCACAGTGTGGGGAGCCACCCTGAATGAACACGCTTAAGTGCTGAAGCAGGAGGTTCTGAATGATTATTGGGCTCCCCAGTAACTCGGGCTTTACCTCTGCTCAGATGATAAGGCGAGGCTCCAGGAGTAGGTGACACCCGTGGGGTTGAGTTACACTCACTGGTTCCTTTGTAATCCTACCTCCTTTGCCCTTTTTTGGATAGAATGTTCTAAGAAACAGCACCCCCCAATAAAAGGCCACTTCAAAGCCTGTGATCCCTCCCTCTCTCTCTCTTATCAGCCTTTGTGACTTTCTCTTCCCCCCTTTACTGGGAGCCTGAGGCCCCCAGTCTGGCAAAGCCCCCCCCCCCTGAAGCTTATGAAAAGATATTCCGTGTCTGCAGGTATTTTGCATCACCCCAAATCCACACAAGTGACTTTAGTTCAGTTGCCCACGCTGGGCGGAGGCAGCAGATTGGCACCCAAATAATATTCTTTGGGGGGGGGGCACTCCCTGTGCATTTGGAGGGTGGACTTTGATTAAGCACACTTGGAAAATTCTGAGCAACTTGCATGGGCTGGAAAGGAAGCAGGTGGCCGACCGGAGGGAGGGACAGAGGCAAGGTTTGACTGTGGTGAGACTGGGCACGTGGCTAGGGACCGCGGGCGGCTGCGCAGCCAGCCAGGACACGCCTGGTTCACGCGCCGCCATTGGAGAGGTGACCCAGCGTCCTGGAGCTTGGGACTCCGAGCAGCCATGGGACTAATTTGAACTCCTGAAATGGGCCACAGCTTGTCCCTCCTGGGGTTCATGGCGCAGCCAGGTGCTGCCAAATATCATAGATCTAGTGTTGGGACAAGCCATTGAACTCAGAGAGCAATTCAAGTGCTGCCAGGGGCTGTTGATCCAAATTTGAAGGAGAGACGAAGATTACAGATCAAACACATTGCGCTGTTCAGCTGTCCCCAGGAGATGTGTAGCACAGTCGGTATTCTTGCCTTGTCCCTCCACGGACGGCCAGGGTGCAATTCCAACTCGCAGGGTCCCAGAAGGGGCGCATGGGGCTCAGTTGCTTAGCCAGGAGCGCCCTCTACTGGGCCTGAAAATCAACATGAAGATTTCAGAGCTGTGCCTGGCTCGGGAGCAGATAAGGCAGATATTTTTAGCAGGGACTGGACAAAGAAGTGGCCTTTCCACACTGCACCTGCTAGCTTAGGAGGGATTGGCCAACTTTCCCAACCTGCACAGAGTGCTCAGTATCTTCAATGAAAGGATAAAAATGATAACTCTGGTATCTTTAAGCCTCAGGTCCTACCCAATGTGCCAATAAATTTATGGGGTCGAGATATTCTAAGCAGCCTGGGTTTGTTATTAATGACTCCAAACTCCCTTGTATCACCTCAGGGACTTAACCAAAAATTTATTTCTCATAGGAAATTAGAAGGGAATCCACGGGAAAGGTATTTACCTATAACCCAGTCTTCCCAGCGAAGACTAGTTAATCCACCAGTCAAAACTTTTGGCAGGGGCATTGACTTTCTTCCTGACCCCCCCCCCCCGCCCCAAACAGCAGCAAAGATGAACTGGCTCACAGGAGAGCCAATCTGGGTTTTCAGTGGACCTGAACTGTTGAGGAAGTTAATATAGCCAATATGTTTTTTAAGGAAAAATGTCAAGCTGGTCATATAGAACCTACTCTTAGTTCTGGAATACACCAATTTTTGTAATTAAGAAAAAGTCTGGTAAATGGAGATTGGTGCAAGATCTCAGGGCAATTAATTATGTTATTGAGCCCACGGCAGCTTTACACCCAGGGCTTCCTTCTACAGTTATTCCTTTAGATTACCATGCAATGGTGACTGATCTAAAAGATTATTTTTTCACTATAAATTTGCATCCAGATGACTATAAAATATTTGCCTTCAGTGTCTGAACAGTAAATTTTAAAGAACCAGTTAAGAGATATTGCTGGAAGGTGTTACCTCTGGATATGTGTTATAGTTCAACTCTTTGTCAGAATTTTGAGGCACAGACTATCACCCCTGGGAGGGAGAAATTCCCTGATGCAAATATTAGTTATTTTATGGATGACATATTTTTGGATCATGCTAGTCTAGATGTACTTTTAAAAGTCGTTGCTCAATTAGAAAATTCACTTACTTCAATAGGGTTATGCAGAGCACCTGAAAAACTGCAAAAAAGTGAGAATGGACTTAAAGAAGGTTGAATTTGCTATTAAAAATGCTCAGCTTTGGGCTGGGGTTGTAGCTCAGTGGTTGAGTGCTTGCTTGGAACGTGTGAGGCACTAGGTTCGATCTTCAGCACCACATAAAAACAATAAATAAATAAAATATATTGTGTCCACTAGAACTAGAACTAAAAAGAAAAAAAATTAAAAACAATGCTCATCTTCCCAGAATTTACCCACAGGAGCCTATATATTTATTTATATTTCCCACTGTTTATGTTCCTACAGGAGAGAAATGGCAATCATTGGGGTCTTTGAATGGCTTCAGTTAGCTCATTCTCTGCAAAAGGCATCAATTTCTTTTCCTGATTTTCTTGCTTGGTGGGTTATTAAATGCAGAATGCGAGGTTTACATCTGGTTGGATCAGAACCTTATACTATTATCATCCCATATTCTACTCATCAGAGTGATTGGCTTTTCCAAACTTCTAATACTTGGCAAGTAGCTTTTGCTAATTTTCCTTGTCAGATAGAATGTCATTATGTTCATGATGAAATTGAATAATTTGCTATAGTAACTATATTTATTTTTTCCAAAAATTGTGCATGCTCAACCAATAGTTGGGGCAATAGTTGGATCAAGCTCAGGTAAACTATTTTGTATAGTGCTTCTCATACAGAGGTAATATAAACATTATATACTTTTGCACAACAAGCAGAATTTCAAGCTCTTACTTGTCCTCTAAGTGATTTTGCAAATGAGCCAATTAAAATTTATTCTGATAGTTTTTATACAGTGGAAGTCACAAAAATATTGAAACTTCAACTATTGGGTATACACCATTACAAGAGTTATTCAATTTGTTTCATACCTTGCAGAAGATAGTTCACATGTATTAACATTCATTTTTTCATCACATTTTTTTAGTTGTAGATGGACAGAATCCATTTATTTATTTATCTTTATGTGGTACCGAGGAGCAAACCCAGGGCCTCACACATGCTAGGTGAGTACTCTACCACTGAGCCACAACCCCAGCCCCTCAACATTAATGTTTCATAGGCCATATTTGGGCCCACACGAATCTCCCAGGGCCTTTAATATGAGACAATGATAAGATTCATAAACTCATTGCTGTCTTTCAGCAAATGTTTTTATATGGCTGTGCACAAGCTTCTTATTCTTTGCATCATCAAAATGTTTTTAGTTTGCAAAAAAAAAAAATTACTAGAGAGCAAACTATCAAGTTGTATGTGTGTACTCCCAATGTGCTATACACTTCCCACTTTTACCATCTGAGGTAACTCCCCACGGGTTATGACCAAATCAGTTTTGGCAAATGGATGTAACTCACATTCCTCAATTTGTCCAACATTTTATGTACATATAATTGTAGACACCTATTCTAGATTTGTCTTTGCCACACCCATTTAAAGGAAATACTCAACATATTGTTTCTCATTGCCTAGCTCTGTTTGCAGTACTAGGGTGGCCTTTGGCAGATTGAAAGTGATATCGACCAGTCATACTGACCATAAAACAGGTATTCCTTACAACCCTCAGGGTCAAGCTATCATAGAACAAGCTCATTTTTTAAATTAAGCTACAATTACAAAAAACAGGAAGAAAGAAATGACTCCAAAAATATTCTTAATCATGCCCTGTTTGTTTTAAATTTTCTAAACTGTGACTCAGAAGGTCGCCCTGCAGCTGAGTAACACCTGTCTTCCACAACAACAGGTCCTTAAAGCCGATATTGGTGGAAAGATTTACACACAGGCCAATGGAAAGAAGCAGATCCAGTGATAATGTGGGGTAAAGGTCATGCTTGTATTTTTTTTTTCTCAGAAGGTGCATTTTGTCCTTTTTGGATACTGGAATGCACCATCAGACATGGAGGACCTAAAGCCAAGTTTCAAATGACTGAAGACTGATCCAGAGATGTCAGCCCTGATGTCCCAGAAAGAGGAGGGAGCTTCAAAGGAAGAGGGGGAAAGAGATGGCCCAGAGAGACCCAGTGGTGAAGCCACCCCCGTGGGAGCAGTTGAGGAATCTGGTGATTCTTCAGGCTGAGCCAATGACGCTTAAATAACTTAGTTATTAGCAAGTAAAAACACCCTACTTGAAATCAAATAACACTACAGTGATTTATGTCATTTTTACTTTCTATAGGACTGTCAATGACTCACCTACCATGAGATGACCAAAATTATCCTAATTTAAAATTTTAGAAAAAGAGAACGGAAGAGAGATAATGAATGACACATAAGTCGGATACCTTTTCTTGTGTGTCAAAAAAGCCAACAGTATCCCTTTCTTCATCAAGGTTCCAGTCTGCTAACATCATAACGCCTGTCATATAATGTTATATTAATAAAATAGAGCCTGCACCTCACATGGAAGCAGCCTTAACCATCATGCATTTGTTTCAACATTGGTAGGATTTTTTTCTCATGTAAAAAATCAAATTGAGATGATTTGTTGAGTTTAAATTTTACCCATTGAAACAGGTATAAGTATTTTTCTTTTTTTTAAAGAGAAAGAGAGAGAGAGAGAATTTTTAAAAAATATTTATTTTTTTAGTTTTCGGTAGATACAACATCTTTGTTGGTATGTGGTGCTGAGAATTGAACCCAGGACACAAGCATGCCAGGCGAGCGCGCTACCACTTGAGCCACATCCCCAGCCCCTATAAGTATTTTTCCAGAAGCCCATGTCACAATGTTTTCACTTGTTTTGCTTTTCTTATGTCCCCTTCAAATCATGCAGCCTGCATCCCAGCAGCAATGACCTGCACACAGAAGGAGAGCAAGTGGTTGAAACTCCATTGAGGGCTTCTCCCCAAGTAGAAGAATGGAACCTTGAAACTGCACTGGGTCCTATAGGAAAGGAAGGGCAGAAGCATGTGATTTCTCTTGACCATTCTCATGTGATGGCAGTTGGAATGCAACAGGGGCCTTCCTGTATGCTGTCGGATTGAATCCCACTAAGTGGATATTCATCACTCACATCTTCAAAATGACACAACTGAGAATCAGGAGTTTTAAGAGAACTTCCCTAGACCCCAGCTACTACACTCTACACACATATACATGAAAACATTTGCAACTTTACATGTATGTATACATGTAACACATGTGCATACTCATGAACATGTTTTGCATTCTGAAAATAAATATATACATAGAAGCTTTAAACAATTACATGGTCTAACTAATTTATACCTAAAATGTTTTTAGGTAATGAATCAGAAACAAGGGTGATTTATATTAATCAACCAAAATAAAAATGAATATAAATATAAATATATTAAAATATATATATATATATATATATATACACACATACACACATTCTCTCTCTCTCTCTCTCTCTCTCTCTCTCTCATATGTATAAAAAAACTATAGCTTCCAAATTATTTAGTAGGAATACATAAAGTTTCATTAACCACTAATTGAAATATCCTAGTATTTAAAACTTTCTCATTTCTGCATCTTGTCGGTTGCATAAGTTCTCAAGGAAAAGCAAATCTAAACAACAATCATGTCACCCAATTTAGAAAGGCTATTACAACAGAAAAAAAATTACAGACTCTGATGAGGTTGTTGAGAAAGAGGAACTCTTATATACTTTTGGATGGAATGTAAAATAGTATAGCCATTTTGAAACAGTTTGGGAGTTCACTAGAAACTAAAGCAGAACTTTCACAGATTCAGCAACACTACTAATGGGAGTATATCAAAAGGAAATGATTTGTATCAAAGAGATGCCTGCAATCCCTTGCATATGGTAGCACTTTTAACATCAGCCAAAGCTATTTCATACTGGTTCAGGGAATCATTCAACAAATATAATGAATATAAATATTTACACTCTAAACATCAGTGCAACTACATATATAAAACAAGCCCTTCTGAATATGAAGCATCAAAAAGATGACAAAATTGGGTGATTTCAACCCACCTCTCTTACCATTTGATAGGTCATGTAGACATAAACTAAGCAAAGACTCTTCATAACTAAAAAGCATTATTAATTGAAAGGATCCAACAGATATCTATTAAGTATTTTATATATTGACAACCAAATTCACTTCTTGCTCAGGAGCACATGGAATTTTCCCTAAAATACACCAGATTTTAGGGCTCAAAGCAAGTTTATAAAATACAAAAAAATAGAGATAATTACTTACATTTGATCAGACCATAATGGAATAAAATTAGAAAACAACAAGATAAATACCAGAAACCATGATAACACCAAAGATTTCATAACTCAATTTTGAGAGAAGACTGAATCATAAAAACAATCAAGGGGAAAAATTATTTAAAAAAATATTATTTGAAACAAATGAGAGGAGAGATACAATATATCTCATCTTTGAAATAGTATGAAGGCAATTCTGAAGGAAAAAAAACCTTATAGGTTTGAGTTTCTACATTAAAAAAATAGAGTTTCTGTTGTCTCTCTTTCCATTATTTTTTTAAGTTATACATCGACACAATACTTTTATTTTGTTTGTTTGTTTTTCCTGTGGTGCTGGGGATTGAACCCAGTGCCTCATGCATGTTAGGTAAGTGCTCTACCACGGAGCCAAAACCCCAGGCCCATATTGTCTCTATTTCAATAGCCATTCTATTGCAAATCTTTCTTAACTCTAAAAGGATCAAACGCTTTTTTCAGACTACTCAAGAGCTTTTTACACATGACCTTGAAATGAGACTTAGAGCATGTCTCTCTCTCAAGGAGCACAGGGTCGACCTTACATGGTGAACGTCCTCCTTCAAGGATCCCTGACACACTCCTTAGAGGCAAGCAGATCCCAGAGTTTTTAGGCTGCACTGCACCTAGTATCAATGTGTTTCTCGCTAATAAGTCACATGTGATCTCGATGATTTTGCCTTCTACAAATCAGGCAGGCCCCTATGACTTTACTCTTTCCCCGCTACTATAATATTCACAAATAGAAAACAAATTCTTTCAAAAGTGTTCTTCTTGCCAGAGATAATGGCACAGCGCAGTAATCCCACGGACTTGGAAAGCTGAAGGAGGAGGATCACAAATTGGAGGCCAGCTTCTAAAATAAGTGAAAGGAGATCTCAAAACTTAATTTTAAAAGGCACCCAAACCTCCGCTGGCGTCTCTGCCTGCCTGCCCCCCCAAATCCGATAAACTTGGGATATCTGGCCTGGGCAGTGCCTTTGGGGACAGGTTCTCCTATCTGGCTGCCCAGCGAGTTTGGGGCTTCCAAAGCTTTTTAATCCGGGAGGGGCCTGAGTACAGTGGGGAGGGGTCCATTTTTTATTCCTACTGTTATATCAGATTCCTGGGACCCCAATAGACCTCCAGGAGCCAAATCCGATGCAATCACAAAGGAGTCTTTACTGCAAGCTCCAGTCTGGTCTCACAACCCTTTCCAAGGCAGCGGTCCCAGGGACTGAGTCCTGGTCCTTAGTTCAGTGAGATTTTATAGGTTTGGGGGGATACGCTACACGTCACAACATCACACACAAATCATTTCACACTGCGGGAAAATCAAACAACTCTTAACATTGATTAGACATTCCCAGGTGGGAACAAGTTGGGTCAGGGTGATTGGTGAGTTCAAGAGGTGGGGCCAAGATGGGCTGCAGGGCATGCAGTGCTAAACAACACGGTTTCCTAACACGTTATGGATCACTGAGACTACTGGGGGGGGGGTCACCTGGCACTCCTGGTATTTTCCCTGTCTCAGGCTGATTGGTGGTTGCTAGGGGGTTGCTATGGGTCTTCAAGGGTCAGGCCTTAGGCCACAAACATGAATTGGTCTTTCCAGGAACTAGCATTGCTGAGTCAGGGACACCTGGCACCTCAAATCTCTCCTGTTATTTACAGACAAACAACTCAGCAAGTACCTCATGCCTAGGAATGCTCCGTGGGTTTTCCAAGAACAAGGGTTACCCCTTCCTTGGGCAGGTCCTGCTCTGAGGTAGAAGCTGCTTTTTTTACAAATGGAGTCACATCAGTTTGTCACCACCAAGGGTCTTGGGACAGCATAACCGGCCTCAGAGACTCAGTGAGTGTTCAGCTCCACCAGGCTCCTCATTTGCAATCTGCAGGGTGCTGGTCTCCCTGCTGCATGGTTGCACTCAGGGCCTGGGGTATCTCATGGTAAGCCAAGGGGACCTGAGGCCAGTGTCTTCTTGCTGGGGACCTGTGTGATGGTGCTCTCGGCAGGACCCTGGTTCTTCTGCTGCGACAGATAATCTGTTTTTACTATTCCAAATCAGTTCTGTATTTTTACCAAAGAAAACTAGATCTTCCTGTATTACCAGGCTCCACTAAATCCTTGGGGGAGTGGGTGTTGATTGAAAATACAGGCAGGAGGCTCACCCCCCTCAACTCAGAACTGGAATCCCCAGAGGGTGCTGGAGATGGAGAAAAGGTCTTTGTTTTAATTTGGAAAGTTAAATATTCGCATTTCCCTAGGCGTACTTACAGATGGGGTTACTTCCAGAAACCCCAAATACTGTACATGGGGAATGCATTTGCCAAATGTCACCTGCGAACATCGTAGAATACTAGCTCAGCGCATTGTATGGGTTGTTTCCTCTTCATTTTTATTTATTTTATTTATTTGTGTATTTTGGTACTAGAGATTCAACTCAGTGTGCTAAACCACTGAGTCACATGCCCAGCCTTTTTAATATCTTACATAGAGAAGAGGTTTTGCTGAGTTGCTCAGAGCCTCACTAAGTTGCTGAGCCTGGCCTCCAAATTGCAATATGCCTGCCACAGCCTCCCAAGCAGCTTTGATTACAGGTGTGCACCACTGCGGCAGACAAAACTATGTTTATTGAGGAGACCTTGGGTCCTCGGAGCAGAAATGTCTCAGAAAGTAAGTATTTTGGGAGCTGCTAGGTAGACTATCAATGGTATGGAGCATGATCCTGTGTTACAAATGCTCTAGGGTCACAGGGAGCTGCTTCTCTGTGGAGAGGTATTTGAGGGAGGTTGCTTGGATAGAAGAAGGTGAGCAAGTTCAAAACAGCACATCACAGAGAATATTGTTATCTAATAACAGTTAAATCATAATGTAATAAAGCATAAGTTCTACATTATGGTTTCCAGTCTATTTTAATGCACAATGTCAATAATCATGTTGAAGTCACATGTAGTGGTGCACACTAATAATTCTAGTGACTCCGGAGGCTGAGGAAATAGGATTGCAACTTGGGAGTCAGGCTCAGCAACTTAGCAAGGCCCTAAACAACTTAGAGTCTGTCTCAAACTAAAATCTAAAAATGGGTATGCAGCTCAGTGCTAAAGCATCCTGGATTCAATCCCTGGTACTACTACTACTACTACTACTACTACTACTACTACTACTATAATTTTGTTGATACATTTTCAGTATTGATACCTTGACACTTATGGGGTAAGAACTTAGAACCTCTGTGGGGACTTGGACTACAAAGTAAACAGTGTCAAGGTTGTGGTTGGGCCTGGAAGGGATGACCCAGCCCAGAGGATGCTGACGATCTCAGAGGATATGAGGTGAGCTGGTGACAGGAGACAAAGCTGGCCCAATATGCTGGCTTTCTGTTCCACAAAGCATGGGAGTTGGTAAGGAAGTAGGGCTCCTAGGGTTGACCAGCTGCCATTTCTTTCCTTATCCCAAGATCCGCTGGATTGGAGTTAGATTTGGCCATCAGGCAAACGTGGAGTTTGCTACAGGTAGTGACTGACATGAGGTCATCGATGAGCAGTCAGGGTCTGTGATCTACATGCCCCTGGGCTTGCTGTTTTGTTACAACAGCCCAGGAAGACTAATACAGTGACACAGCAGCCCTTTGACCACTGCAATGACCAGAGCATGAAAGTCCCCCCCAAATTCTTATATGGAAATCTTTACCCCAAATGTAATGGTGTTAAGAATTAAGGGGGGGCTGGGGATGTGGCTCAATCGGTAGAGCGCATGCCTAGCATGTGTGAGGCCCAGGTTCGATCCTCAGCACCACATACAAACAAAGATATTGTGTCCACTGAAAACTAAAAAATAAATATTAAATCTCTCTCTCTCTCTCTCTCTCTCTCTCTCTCTCTCTCTCTCTCTCTCTTTAAAAAAAAAGAATTAAGGGCTTTGGGGAGGGGACAGGGTCCTGAGGGTGGAGCCTTTGTTGCTTCTGAAAGCCATAAGCAGAGACTTGATCTCTTGTCACGTGCCATGTGTGATCAGAGTCAGGTTTGTCCTGTGGGGCTTTTCTCCTCTACACCTTCAAGTCTGTGTAATTTGGAAGCACCTTCTGTTTGCAGAGTGGCCTCCTCCAGGCTTAATCAGGGTCTTCTGTCTCAGCCTCTAATTGCAGGTGAGACTTTGCTGGGTGTTCAGAGTGGCCCCTGAGGGTGCATTTCATTCAGTGTGGTTTGTGCATTGTGACTTTAAGTGCTGATGTGGGGAATCACTGGTCATCATGCAAAGAATGCCTGAAGACAGAGTGAGGAGCTGTTTGGACCAGGCTCCAACTCTTTCTACACAGTTGGTCACTTCCCTTGTTCTTCTGTGTCGCACCAGCACAGGGGGAAAGGGCTATGGAAAGGCTGCAGCCATGTCTTCCATGGGTTGTGCAGAATGCCCAGCTGCTGGGGAAGGGGTTCAGTAACCACTGATGCTCCTCCATGGCCTACTGGCCTCTGCCCATAATCTCTTTTTTTTTTAAAGAGAGAGTGAGAGAGGGGAGAGAGAGAGAGAGAGAAATTTTAATATTTTATTTTTTAGTTCTCGGCGGACACAACATCTTTGTTGGTATGTGGTGCTGGGGATCGAACCCGGGCCGCACGCATGCCAGACGAGCGAGCTACCGCCTGAGCCACATCCCCAGCCCTGCCCATAATCTCTTGTAACCAGGGCTCTGAGTTGGTTGTAAGGACAAGGGTCTCCTAGGGGTCTCTTCAGAGGACAAAGAGCAAAGGCGGGTCAAGCTGGACCACTGGATCCAAAACCACAGCAGACCCCTCCCCCTTGGCAGGCTCAGGCGCCCTCTGGCTGGAAGATCAGGGTCAGGAAGTGCATGTTCCATAGGGTTGTGTCTGTGGAGGGACAAGGATAACAGAGAGATGACTTAGGACAACAGCAGGAGTCAGCCACGTGTCATAAGGAGGTGAACACTACCAGGGGTGGTGGCCCAGGTGTGGGTGGGAAATAACCTGTTCTGTCCTCTCCAGAGCAGAGAGAATATGGCCTCCAATTAGATCCCACACAGACCCATTTCACTACAATGAGACCTGAGAGTGTGATATCCAGAGAGCAGCTACTGCCTGACTATCGACACCTCAGAAAGGAAAAGCCAACCCTCTAGATGTAGACAAGTCAGCACTGATGTCTGTATGCTCAGCCTGCTCTGCCTTGGCACCCCTCCACTTCAAAGGCACAGCGCATCAGATACTAGCCCTGCCTGGCTGCTGGTCAACCCTGAGTCCCTTTAGCTCATATCTTCTTCCTTCACTATTATCTTTTTAGAGAAACACAGCTTATTTTAAAAAGATTCTTAGAGATCAAAATTAGCTTAAAATTTTCTTTCACTCCAGTCAAAATGGCAGCTTTTAAGAACACAAAACACATTACGTGTTGGCAAAGATCTGGGGAAAAAGGGACACTCATATATTGCTGGAGGGAGAGCAGGTTGGTGCAACCAATATGGATAACTCTATGGAGATTCCTTGGAAAACTGGGAATGGAGCCAGATTTTCTTTTCTTGCATATTATGAATAGTAAAATATTTTGACAACATTACCATGGTCTCAGAACTTCTTTAATGTTGTTATACCTGACTTTCAGATGGTAAACACTTTCAACTGATTCCATGAATAATTTCTTTCCTCTGTTTTCTACTACTATTATTGTTCAGTGTTCAATCTCTTATATCAATTTTTCTTTTATTTTCACTTTTTATGATTATAGATTGTGTGTTTGATCATTTCCTCACTGTGATGATTTAGCCCTTCTATTTGGATTATAGGTTTCTTCGTCTACTACAGAGATATAAATGGGCACAGTAGGTTTGGAAATGCTGGCATTCCAGGTTAAAGTCACCTCCTGTATGGATAACTCAGGGTCAATGAGGTTGGAGTTATTAGAGAAACAGCTTAGGTAAAGCCCCTTCCCAATTAGCAACAGTAAAAAAAAGGAGTGGTCTAGTGACCAGGGCCCAATTTACCTGGGCCATGGCACTGTTGATGGTTTGAGCTGTGCATAAAAGTAGAAAAAAAGACTTGCCCAGGAGAATTAGAACCACGACCCTGGCTTTCTCCAATATTTTTGGCCTGGTGAATTAGTCCTTTTATATCCCCCCCATGTGATCCTGTGACAGTTCTCTTTCTGGGGTCCTCATGCCCTCTTGCATTTTTGCTTCCTCTCTTCTTATATTGTGCAGCAAGCCATCATGTTGGGTAGGCATCTAGGGTCAGACATGCCAGGCTGGGGCCCAGATTGGCTATGGATTTTTTCTGGGAAGACACAAGCAAACCCCCTAGCTAACTTCACCAGGAGTGGGGAAGGCTCCTACCATTGATTGGTGAAGGAGTCTTTATATTGTACTAAGGGTTAATGAGAAGGCCCAATCAAGGGACCAATATTGGAAGCTAGGTGTGCAGTCATCACCTTTAGGCACTGTTAATAAATTCAGAGTAAAGAGGATAGTCTTAAGAATACAATGGGGAGACCATGGGGAGGCACTGTCTTCCCCCTTTTGTTTTCAAATGGCAGCCTTCAGCTCTTTGTGGGCTCTTTTTCCTATTCCTTGCCACTGAGGGCTGTAAGGAATACCAGTGGTATGTTTAATATTCCACTCTGCACAGAAATCCTTAAAGGCCTTGCTGGTAAACGCAAGCCATCGTCTGTTTTTATTTGAGAATGTCCTCTCTTGGGTGTAAAACTGTGTAAGAGGTGAGAACAGACTTGTGAGAAGCTGGTTTTCTCTCTTGTTCCTGAACACTTCTCTGTGAGAATCTTTGAATGCTGTTGATGAGTTTTGTATTTAAATTTACATCCAAGAGTATTCTTTAGAGGTGGAAAATTTGACTCATAGGTGCACGTCTCTGGTTTGGATACTCACTACTACCAAATATCAATGTGTGTGTGTGTGTGTGTGTTTCTTTTTTTTTAAGTTTAAAAACCTGGATGATATAA
Source organism: Ictidomys tridecemlineatus (assembly GCF_052094955.1). Taxonomy (NCBI): domain Eukaryota; kingdom Metazoa; phylum Chordata; class Mammalia; order Rodentia; family Sciuridae; genus Ictidomys; species Ictidomys tridecemlineatus. The sequence goes on along the minus strand of NC_135494.1, from coordinate 2,390,563 downwards.
ATTTCATTTATAGCAAGAATTACATATTATTAGAACATAAATTACTTTTAAAGAATTGTCAATTTTGCATAATAAAATTCTTATTTTTCAATGATTCATCAGAAATTTATACCAAACCTCTTCCAGTTAGAAATATTCTAGAAAACCTTAGTAAAATAATCTATTTTTCTCAAATCAAATATTTTAGCACATATTGTAATATGTGTAAGTATGACTTAAAATCTTTGTGTATAAGTGCTCACTTTCCCTCACTTATTTCAGTAAAAGTATGCAATGTGGCAGGTAGAATGTAAAGCTTCATTTGACATACAGTGTGGATATGCAAGGAGCAGTGGCTATGTGGAATGTAACTGGATTGTGTGCTGAGCATGGAGAGGATGGTAGAAGGCCCTCAATGTACCTAATCCTGCTCATCAGACTGAACCCTGGCCTTTCCATATTATATCTCCCCTGCCCTCACCCTTGATCTCTGCTGGCACCTCTGAGTCCTCATTGATTTTCATTCCTTAAGCATTCAATCTTCACAAAAAAGCATTAGTTTGACATGTGACATCAAAAATAAAGAGTTTAATATTTCTTATGAGTTCTCTGGTGAATTCTGTAATGATTTCTCTAAATTGAAATAAAGATAATTCATAACGGTTAAATGCATTCAATTAGGGGATGAAAATACAAAATTTACTACTTTTGATTAGATCCATTACAAAACAAATTTGCTTTTCCTATTTTGGATGTACATAAATAATAAAATTAACAATATTAGGGCTGGGGATGTGGCTCAAGCGGTAGTACGCTTGCCTGGCATGCGTGCGGCCTGGGTTCGATCCTCAGCACCACATACCAACAAAGATGTTGTGTTCGCCAAGAACTAAAAAATAAATATTAAAAAATTCTCTTTCTCTCTCTCTCTCTCTCTCTCTCTCTCTCTCTCTCTCTCTCTCTCCCCTCTCTCACTCTCTCTTAAAAAAACAATATTAGAAGATAAATTGAATATACTGAAATTGTTATGCTGAATGCCAATCCAGGTAGACAATTTCCAATCTTGTTTTAGCAAGAGCAAGAAAAAAAATCTCCTCATTGATAGTACATTAGCAGAACACACACACATATATATATTTAGTGGACAATACAATTAAAGTCTTCTTTCAAATTACACATATTTATAAGACAATTTTGTACAGACCTGAAGTGTGACCTGAAGTGAGACCTAGATTGTTTTTAGTTTCTACACTCTTGGTGTGAAGTAATATTTTCAGTTACTATACTTGTTGAATGGACTTGTAGCTAAGTTCTGGGAAAAGAGCCAGAATGTTTATCTACTTTACACTGAACAGACCCTCTGGCTCCATCTCCTCAGGGCCCAAAACTCTCTTTGTTCCTCAGGTTGTAGAAGATGGAGTTGAGCATTGGGGTGAGGTGGTATAGAAGACAGCCAGAACCTTGTCCTCTGCTGAAGATCAGAGGGATCTTGGCTGTAGGTAAGTGTAAGTAAAGGGTGCGTAGCAGAAAGTCACCACAGTAAAGTGGATGCTTCAAGTGGAGTAGGTCTTCTCCTCTGCCCCGAGTTCATACAGTAGAGAGCAAGAAAGACTTGACCACAAAAAAGTGATTCCAGTTAATGAAAATGTAAGTAAAAGGTGGTGCTCACAAACACTGTGTTCTGGACCCAGATTTTCATGCAAACCAGGACCAAAATGATGGGGACATAGCAGAAAAAAATGATTGATGGCTTTAAATCAGCAGTAAGAGATAGATATGGAGTGTATATGTGATGAGAGCACAGGAATTGATAAAGCCCTTTTTAAACACCTATTATCAAAGGGCACAGTGGAGTAAGCCTGTAATCTCTGTAATCCCTAAAGAGGCTGAGACAGGAATATCACAAGTTCACAGCCAGCCTTGGCAAAAGTGAGGCACTTAGAAACTCGGTGAGACTCTGTCTCTCATAAAATATAAAATTGGGCTGGGGATGTGGCTCAGTGGACAAGTGCCCCTGCGTTCTATCCGCAGTAACAAAACAAACAAACGAAAAACAAAGATACAAGGAATTGTGTATCTCTACTTATTAAAGAAAGAAAGGAGAAACTCTGAATTTTACATTCACTGAATCAGGAAAGTGGAAGCCATTTTAGGATATGTAAGTTACATCTCCAAGATAGCCATCTTGGAGATGTAACTTACATCAATGAGGGACAGTCAAATAAGCAGGGAATAGAGGAACGTGTGGAGGAGGATTTCCAGGAGGGTGAGAAGGATCATGGAGAGGTTGTCAATTAGAGCCATTCGGAAAATGAGAGCAATGCAAATGAAGAGAAAAGACTAAATCTATTTTTATATTTTTATTATTTAGTACTGGGGATTAAGCCCAGGGGTGCACAACCACTGAGCAACATCCTCAGACCTTTTAATTTTTATTTTGACACTGGGCCTTGGTATGTTGTTTAGGGCTTTGCTAAGGTGATGAAGAAAACTTTGTCATCCTCCTCCCTCAGCCTCCTGGTCCCCTGGAGTTATAAGTGTGTGACACTGTGCCCAACGAGCTAACTCTCTATGATGAAAACAATTCCAATCAGATGAAATCAGTGGACAATTGATCACAATTTGCCACAGAACTTTATTACAGTTCACCTTTGTATGACAAACAAGAATCAGTAGGTTGAGTAAGGATTATTAAGTCAATTTGCAAAAATTTCTTTCTGCAATCAGCATGTGTGTTATTCATTAAATGTGTGCATCTTGAATTAAGTACCATTTTTTTGTATTTGTCAAAAAGAAATATCATGTTCTTCTTTAAAAATTAATATTTTTTGAGACAACTTTTGACCAAAATGTTTTCTAAGAAACTTGGAAATTTAGTGAACAATAACATTTGTTACAACTTCAGTAAGATATAAATGTCATATCCACGAATGCATTTACAAATTAGTATAAGGAATTATTTTTCCAGGATATAGGCATAGAAAATTCATTTAAATTCATCCAATAGAGGTCCATATTACAAATTGTTTTAAGATCATTGCAGCATCATTTATTTCTTCCATATTTATTTTTTAAGTCTTACCTCCAAAATTTCTTTGTTTAATTGTTTTTCGTAAGAAAATATTTTTTTTCCTCTTCTTGAGTTCTTTGTACAACATTCCCAGGTGCAGCCTATTCTGAGTCAGAGAACATATTTTTTTCTGTTCTAAAATTCATACTGAATTCTTATTGCGAAGACCTCACATACAAAATCATAGAAGTTCATACTCTGAATTTCCACTGTTCACCTCCACCCAGTCTCTTTTGGGTCTTCATCCAATCTCCAGAGTTCAGTAGAATGTCATTTCCATATCTGACATCTATGTCTATGTTCACTGCAGCTTCCCAGCTGTTCCCAAGCTCTTCACAAACAGCATTTGTGGTATGTCTCTGTGCTTCTGGGATGCTTATGCACCAAACTCATAGCTTTATGAACCCTTCAAAAAATGAATTTGAACACAAGATCTGACATTTGACAAAGTGGAAGGAGGACCTTTCATCCTGAGAATATGCAGATCAGATGAGTATAGAAGATTCATGTATTGATGAAGTTCATCACTGGACAATTTTGAGAAGTACCGCCAATAATTTTGTGCTTTTTAGGCTTATATATTATATTAGAGCCAAAGTTCACTAGACTTGAGGAAAGCTCACATCATGATATATTAAGATCCACACAAGTGATATTGTGTGGGCACACTGAATGGGAAAGAGCAACCAGAAAATGAACAAAGAACTTAAAGACTGAATTTCTCCAAAGAACATATCCAAAAGGATAATACACACATTAAAACATGCTCTGCGCTGGTACTCCTCAGGGAAAAAAGGATCAAAATTACAATGAGAAGCCATTTCACATTCACTAGAAAAACATTTATTCAAAAATAAATGACAAAATATGTGTAGAACTTGAAGCTTTGCTGGATTTTTTGGAAATTTGAAGTACTGATGCCAATGTGGAAAGCGGTACAGTGATTCCTCAAAATAATTATCCTTGAGTTAAAAAATGATGCAGCATTTTCACCAGTGGGGTGCACACAAACACACAACACACACACACACAAAATAGTAACAATAAATAAATAAATAAATAAATGTAAAACAGCTATCTGTGTGCCATAGCCATCCTCAGGCGAATGACAAAATTTAATACACATAACAATGATAAACTGTGATGACAAAAAAAGTTCATAGAGACATAGGCCACAATAACAATGAATATTAAAGAGACTATACTTCATGAAAGAAGCCAGTCATGAACTAGCCACAGGAGTCAAATAAACAGAAACAGGAATTGGAGTGGAGGTTGCCTGGGACTAAGAGAAGGGGAGAGAGGTTTTCATGAGTTTTACTTTGGACAGATTAAAAACCTCTGAAGATGCATGGTGTTGATGGTCATACATCAGTGTGAATGCTCTTAATAGCACAACATTATGCACTTAAAAATGGTTGAAAATTTTCACTATATATATCTTTACATTAATGTAAAAGCCAAAACTTTTAAATGAACTTCAGTTATTTCAAATTAGGATGGACAAGTGTATTGTAAAATAATTTAGGTAGAATTCTGAGTATTTATGAAGCAATTTATATTTAATGATGGCATGAATTTTGATAATTAGGAAAAGAAAAAAATGAGAAAAGTAAATTATTCTTTAAATATCACTTCAAATCAACACAAAATAAGCAGATCAGACTGATAAACTCATGTATCATGTTTCAGTAAGTTAGTTATTAGCTAGTAAAAAACACACTACAATAATACACTACAACAATATCTATCATTTTTATTTTCTATAGGACTGTCAATGACTCACCTACCATGAGATGGACATAATTATTCTGATTTAAAATGCCAGAGACATTAATGAACAAGGGCAAATTGTGGCAGCTGCAATAAAACAGCTTGGTGCTGATAACGCCAAGGTCGTAGGTTCGATCCCCCTACGAGCCACCAAATGCCGCAGTCTGGCTGGGCACAATTCAGTAGCCACTTGTCAAAAGAAACTAACTTTAGAACTACAAAGCCAAACAAAACAGCTCCTCAGGAAAAAACCCTCAGAGCCCAACTGCCACCACTGGCTTCCACAAGCCTCTCACCCACACAAGCCTCACCACCTCCCACAATCCTCCTGCTCTTGAGGCCGATTGGCTGGGTCGCGTGGACAGAGCCAAAGAAGTCCCCCAATGAGCAGCTCCGTGGTCTGAAAGGGCAGGGAAACAGCCCAATGAACATCACTGCAGAGGAGCCAATCAGCTAGATGTTGCTGGGGCCGCTGTGAGCCAATCATCAGCTTTGCAGTCTGAAGGTGGGGAAACAGCCCAATGAACATCACCACAGAGGAGTCAATCAGCTAGATGTTGCTGGGGCCGCTGTGAGCCAATCATCAGCCAGCAGCTGGAAGTTTGCTGGCAGCTGGAAGTTTGCTGGGGCCCCTTTGGCTGTGGTTCTCATCAGGAAAAAAAAAAGAAGGAAGACAGATAATGAATGACACATAAATCAGATATCTTTTCTTGTGTGTCAAAAAAGCCAACACAGTGTCTGCTTTATTACCCGTGTTCTAGTCTGCTAACATTATAACACCTATCTATAATGTTATATTAATAAAATAGAGTCTGCACCTCACATGGAAGCAGCCTAGCCATCATGAACTTGGTTCAATAATGGGAGGATCTTTTTTCTTATGTAAAAATACATCAAATTGAGATCAATGGTCCACTTTCATTTTTATCCATTGAAGCAGCTGAAAGTACACTTCCAGAAGCCCATGTCACAGTGTTTTCACTTGCTTTGCTTTTCTTAAATTCCCTCCAAATCATGCAGTCTCCATTCCAGCAGCACTAAAAAATATGCTCTCCAAGACCCTTTTCCCATTTGGTCGACTCACTTTGGGCTGAATGAAATTTGTGTTTACCTCAGACTACAAGTAAAAACAAATTATAAATCACAGCCAGTCACAGATGACACACAGTTCTCCCTGGGGGCATGTTCCATGGAGCATAATACATCCAAGGTGCCCTGCAGAGTCTTCCCCTGGGTGGGCACAGGACAGGTCAATGGAGGTCATTGTCCTGTCCTTAAATCACACTATCACAGCAGATCAGAACCCAGGATCTCTGCTGGAGGCCCCCCTGTCCTCCTTGCAGGGTACCTAGGGTAGGGGTGAGTATACCAGGGTTCCACAGGACAGGGGAAATGCCCACCCTGCGGCACACACCAGGTTTACCCTGGGGCCCAGTGTACCAATACTCCACAGCAGGGGGAGATACCAAACCTGTGGCATACACCATGGTGACCCTGTGCTGAGAGGGATCTGGTGGGAGCCCATGAGGCTGAGAGGGAGTATGTTCCCTGGTGGCCACCAAGGCCATCAGGAAAGAGGAACATGAGTGTGGAGAACTGAGGGGACTCTGAGCTCAGGCAGTCCAGGGAAGAAGGCAACAGTGAAGAGCAGATCCAGGCACGACTGGGTGGTGGTGGCCAATAAGTTCATCAGACCCAGGAGTAAATGGGCATCCATGCACGTGCATCCTGCTCCAGTAATTAATAGACCCCACGAATAGCAATGTCCAGGTGTCCTGGGCACAATGACCCAAGCAGAGCATACGAAGAACACCCAGAAGTTTATAGTAATATGCAGGACCCCCCAGCAGCACAGGGCAAGCACTGGAAAGGACTCCTGGAAATTTATTGGCTGAAGGTCAAGAGGGATATTGCCTTCATGAAGTACCTCCAGGGTGCTCCACCAACTGGGGACTTCAGTTTGGTCATAACTGCTGGGTAAGGAAGCTCTAAAGTGTCTAGGAACCTTGAAACTAGTGCTCCTGAATTTTAATCACAGACCCTGCTGTTACAATTAAAAGAAAAATTCTTGGCTACCATCCGAAATTTTTTGCCAGTAGAGGCTGCATTAGTAATGTGGGGCACATGAGGATGGACACCCGGGGGAGATTCCAGGAGCAGACTCATTGACTGCAGAACTCAGAAAGGTATCACCTAAAATTTTCTGGACCTTGATGTTGGAATTTCATTACCTTTACACCCAGTGGGAGGGGGTGGAGGTTTACATTTTTTTTTTGTAGGAGCCTACATAAAAAAATTTTTTTGGTTGTTTACAGAAAGTGAATTTTTAGTCATTTTTGAGATTATTCAGAGGCCTTCCAAGCTTTACCAGAAAAGAAGTAACATCATCACATCTTCATTCTAACACATATTGATTTCTTTGCAAAACCTTTTCCTGATATTTGTTTTAAAGAAAATCATGGTGAGGGTCGCTGGTAGAGCTTACTTAAGATTCTTAGGTGCAGATGGGGGCACCAATACATTAGGACATCAGACTGGGACCCTCCTTATCTAGTTTTGATCACATGCTGTGTTGAAGAAAATCATCACATGGTGTTTCCAGGGCTACTGAGGTACCCTGACCACAGAGAGAAGTCCAGCCTGGGTTTTCTGGCATATTTGACCTAAGTATTAATCAGGGTGAGAAAAGCTAAGTTGGATGTCAGTGGTTAAAATTCCCTGCTGTTAAACATGTTTAATAAGAAAGGGACCAGGTGAAAACATGGGGGAAAACCTGCAGAGCTGCATCTACCGACGTGGTCATCAGTGGGGTCCACGCATATAGCAGCAGCAAACTCAACACCTGAGCTAGGGGAGTGCTCAGTGCTAGGGTGCCTGTCTAGCAGGCACAAGGCAATATTGGGTCCCAGGGAAAGAGAAGGAATAGAAAGCCACTCAATTAAGTACAGGGCAAAGTATATTTTGAGAAGGTGCCTCTCCTAACAATACATACAAATTACAACTTTAATGTGCCTACATACAACACAACACATGAGACTTAGAAGAAACATGAGTGACAGAGTGGTGGTCCCAGAGTCATCAACAGGCCAATAAGGCACCAAGGAAAAGGAAGAGGCCAGTTGCAGGGCATAAAAGGGCACATCTCTATGGTCCCAGCTGCTAGGAGGCTGAGGCAGGGTGACCACAAGTTTGAGGCAAGCATCACCTCATTTCAAAAGATAACAATAAAAGGGCTAGGGAGAAGCTCAGTGGTGGAGCACTCCTGGGTGAAATGTGAAGGAAAGAAGGGAGCAAAGGAGGAAAAAAAGAGACATTTAGCAAATCTGTACAAAATGCTGGAGTATAAAGGCCTCAATTCACATACACAATGTGTAACCAAACTTTAGAAAGACACAAAAGAATAAATTGAGAACTCATGAATAATTAATTTTTGAGAAAAAGTAGTGGGCAGCAACGTTGTGAAAAAAAATCAAAGAAACTGATAGTTGAATTACATAGTGAGGATAAAAGAACTGCACTAGGGAGGGTATGTAGAGAAAAGGGTGACTTGATCCTGTACATGCGTGTGCACGTGGGTGTGAGTGTGCATGTGTGGGTGACAAAACTCACCCTTCCCAAGTGTTTGCTTTTGTAGTTTACTTGGTGCTCTAGAAAACACTCACATGAGCACCAGGCCACATTCCATAGTCTCTGTGACTCTGCGAAGTTGCATAGCTTGTGTCTGTTGCACAGGGAACAATAAAATTGTTTGTTAGAAAAAATTCTGTAATACTCAGTGATTACTTACATTTCATTTTATCATTAGGTCTTAACAGAAATTAATAGTTTGACTCCTTAAATACTAAAGCAGTTCTCCCACCCTGTTTTCAACAGAAATTACCTAAAATAAACTTTTTTCAAGTGGACTTCAGTTTACTCCAACGGGAAATATAAAAATTTGTAGTATAAGGTGTGAATTAATGTCCTTATTATGCTCAGAATCATTCTACAATCTTAGAGCTTGAAGGGCATTAGTATGCATAAACACATTAAAAAGTAATTCTTGCCTCTGAATCAATTAGGACTTGTAAACTCTCAGAAAGAAGGCACATATTGATTTACAACAAAGTTTCAAGAAACATCCAGGAGCCAAGCATGATAGCACATCTGTAATCGCAGTGGCTATAGAATGAGAATCCCAAGTTCAAACCCAGCCTCACAAACATACTGAGGCCCTTGGGAAGAATTTAAAAAGCACTTCAACAAAAACTTAATAATGTTTATTTTCTCTTCTATGACCCTGGTAATTATATTTAAAACCTCTTATAATTTTTATTTTGTCACAACATATATAAAAGTCATAAAAGTGGACAAGATGAGAGAAAATGGACTCAAGGAAAGAAGAGAGATGAAAACTCTAAAAAACAATTAAAATGCTGCCAATACAGTTTAATACATTGTAACTACAAATCTTGTGTACTATTGCATAGCATACTTCTAAGTACAAAATTATATTACACATTACATTTTGCACACACATACATAGTAAAAGTAAGATTATGTTATCATATCGGAGAGTTTACTGCAGATGCAAAAAATATAGAGAGAAAAATTAAATCTAACAAGAAGAGATATTTAACTGGGAGAAACATGTTGCTTTCACATCTTCATGCTGACACAATTCCTACATCCAATCCAGGGTGCATTCGCATTACCTGTGAATAGAAAGAAATGAAGGCACACACCCTTTTTACACGCCTACACTGGTTTTCTCAAAAAAAGAGCATTCTTGCTGAAGGGGTTGCATGACTGTAATTCCACTGGAAAAGCAGGCTGAGGCAAGGGATCTCAAATTCAAAGTCAACCTCAGCAACATAGTGAGGACCTAAGCAATTCAGTGAGACCATGTCTAAATATTTGAAAAAAAAAATTTAAAAAATTAGGATATGGCTCAGTGGTTAAGTGTCTCTGGGTTGAATCCCTGGTACCAAAAAAAGAAAAAAGTAAGGGGCTGGGGATGTGGCTCAAGCGGTAGCGCGCTCCCTTGGTGTGCGTGTGGCCCGGGTTCGATCCTCAGCACCACATACAAACAAAGATGTTGTGTCCGCCGAGAACTAAGAAAAAATGAATAAATGTTTAAAATTCTCTCTCTCTCTGTCCTCCTCTCTCTCTCTCACTCTCTCTTTGAAAAAAAAAAGAAAAAAAGAAAAAAGTAAAAGAAATTAAAATAAAAAATTCTCAAGTTTATATAAGTCTAAATGGATCTGAAACAACTGAAGGTCTCACCACATTTTTATATATAAGGCTTTTCTCCAGAGTGAGTTTTTCCATGATGTTCAAAAAGAACATGCAAAAGTGAAAGTGTCATCACACTGTTTAAAGAAAAGAAGGGTTTTCCCTGATGTGAATCCCTTAATGTCTTTGAAGGAAACCATGAAAGCTGAATACTGCCCCACACGGCTTTTCCACAGTATGAGTCCTTTCATACAACTGAACAAAACTGAAACACTTGAACACTTACTTGCATATGATTTATTCATTTTGGCATGAATCTTTCAAGAAGAGTCTACCCAGACCTTATAAAAAACTGGGAAAATTAGAAGACTTCCCATATTAATCACATTCTCAGGGCTTCTCTCTGTGAGTATTTTTGTATAAGAGAAGGAAAGCAGGACTGGGATGGGAAGCTGACAGAATGTACCCAATCTTCCCCATACTGAGGGTTGTTTTCCAGTGTGAGTGAAATGACATTGAAGGCAACAGGGAAAATGGAATGATTTTCCAAATTTTTCACATTTAATGCTTTATTCAGTTAGACCTAGTAGTGTTTGCCTTTAATCCCAGAGACTCAGGGTCTGAGGCAGAGGATCACAATTGTGACGCCAAACTCAGCACCTAAGCAAGGCCCTAAGGAACTTGGAAAGTCCTTGTTTCAAAATAAAAAGGAAAAAGGTTGTGGCTCTGCTGGGGTCTTGCCCTAGTGGAGTCCAGGGGGTCCTGAAGGATGAGTGGTGTCAGCTAAAAGATGAGACAGGAGTCATTCCGTTGGAGCAATCTCCAGAGAGAGAGCTCTAATGCAGCTTTCTCTGGGTCATCTCTTATTGCAATTTTTCTCATCACTATAGATTCAGATACACCATTGATTATACAATTTAATTTCCATTTTTCTAGGATATGACATTTAATTATTAAAAGTACAGAATCATTAATAAAATGTATCACTAATTTACATTTTTCAGATTTTCCCAAGGTTTACTATTTTCTTATTAACTAATGCCAAACTACGTAACCAGAGTCTAAGTCTCCTAACCTATCATTTACCTTTAAATTTAAAGTACACCTTTACTTTATTTCTAATCTAAAATTCCCATCTAAAAACGCCCCCTTAAATCTTATACTTAAAATATCCTAAAGTTTATAAATCATTCTTAAAACATAGCAGAAACCCATACTTCTAAAATCTTAAGAATTTCTAAACCCCAAAATGTACATAGGATGATATTTCTAACATTGTTGTAAAAATATATCTTATAAAGCTACTTTAATTAATTCCTAAATTTATTCTCATAAAACTGGTTGAGCTGCTTTCTCAAAGACTTTCTTTGTTTCTCAGTCAAGGTGCACTAGTTCTCGTATCTTTATAATCTTTCTCAATAGAAAATAAGTTGTAAACATCAGTCCATTTTCCACCAATATTAACTATATTTATCATAAAACCCTATATAAAGTAAAAAAGGGTTTATAAAAAGAGAAGATTATATCTTTAAATGTTTGAACTTTCTAAGTGTATAATATAACTTTCCTCAATTAAAAATGAGACTACATATGGTGGGCTTTGTAAAATAAGCGTAATGATTAGGTTTTCTAAGAGGCTGGAAATATGAGCTTGGATTCTAGTTGATATAATCGATGTGGATATCAGATTTGTCCACAGTGTACTGAGATAGAAGAACAGCCTTCTACTTTGTCTTTGATATGCTGAGGGGAAGAAGAACAGCTTTCAATGCATGAACTACCTGTTATGTTCTAGCCATTTGATATTTAATTTGTTTGGAATTTAACATACTCATGTCTCCTGTCAGAAACATAAGCATGAAACTGAAAAGTCCCAATTATATAAAAAAAGGGTCTCATGGTTTCGGATTCCCACCAACCAGCGTGGCTTTTCCAGCATTAATTCTCACTGTGACCCTGTCAAGACAGTGAGTGGGAAATCGCTTTCACCATGGCTCAGTAGTAAATGACCACCAGACTAAATCCCCTGTGCTATTTACAGATAGATTCAAACATGTGAGCACTTTCTTCTCTTTGAATTGGACAAGAAATATTGATTTACCATATTTCACATTCAATGAATTTTTCTTTTTTTTCCTAAGAATTTTTCTACAAAAAAACTTATTACATGTTAATGAGTGAAAGCTTATTAACAGAAGACTTTGCCAATTGTTTTCATGACTATGATTTCTCTGCACTATGGGTTGCTTCATGTAAGTGAAGCTGAGTAGATGTAACAAATGCTTTTCCACATTTTTTACAACCATAGAGCTTCTCTCCAATATGTGTTCTTCCATGTATTTGAAGGATACTGGAGCTAGCAAAGGCTTGGCCACACTGCTTACACTCATAGGGCTTTTCTCCAGTATGCATTCTTCCATGAACCTAAAGGTAATTGGATGTAGAAAAGGCTTTGCCACACTGCTCACACTCATAGGGCTTTTCTCCAGTATGAGTTTGTTCATGTGAGTGAAGGTTACTGGATCTAGCAAAGGCTTTGCCACACTGCTTACATTGATAGGGCTTCTCCCCAGTATGTGTTCTTCCATGTCTGTTAAGGCTACGGGATGTAGCAAAGGCTTTGCCACACTGCTTACATGCATAATGCTTTTCTCCAGTATGATTTTTTTTTATGTAAATGAAGGCTAGAGGAACGAGCGAAGGCTTTGCCACACTGCTTACATGCATAAGGCTTCTCTGAAGTATGAATTGTTTTATGTGAGTGAAGGCCAGAGAAATGAGTGAAGGCTTTTCCACACTGCTTACACTCATAGGGCTTCTCTCCAGTATGCGTTCTTCCATGAATCTGAAGGAAACGGAATCTAGCAAAGGCTTTCCCACATTGCTTACATTCATAGGGCTTTTCTCCAGTATGAGTTTTTTCATGTGAGTGAAGCTCACTGGATCTAGTAAAGGCCTTGCCACATGGCTTACATTCATAGGGCTTCTCCCCAGTATGTGTTCTTTCATGTCTGCGAAGGTTACTGGACCTAGCAAACGCTTTGCCACACTGCTTACATGCATAAGGCTTCTCTGAAGTATGAATTGTTTTATGTGAGTGAAGGCCAGAGAAACGAGTGAAGGCCTTTCCACACTGCTTACATTCATAGGGCTTCTCTCCAGTATGAGTTTTTTCATGTATGGGAAGGTAACTGGAACTAGCAAAGAAATTGCCACACTGCTTACATTTATAGGGCTTCTCTCCAGTATGTGTTCTTCCATGAATCTGAAGGGAAGTGGATCTAGTAAAGGCTTTGCCACACTGCTTACATTCATAGGGCTTCTCTCCAGTATGTGTTCTTCCATGAATCTGAAGGTTACTGGATCTAGCAAAGGCTTTGCCACACTGCTTACAATCATGAGGCTTCTCTCCAGTATGTGTTCTGTGATGGATTCTAAGTAAATTGGGATAAGCAAAGTCTTTCCCAAATACCTTACATTTTAAAGGAGCATTCCCCGTGTGTGTGATCCTGTCCCTTTGAGGACTTGTTTGTGAAATAAAGGCTTGACCACCTTGTTTACATTGATAGAGTTTCTTTCCAGAATGAATTCTTTCATGTCTTCTAAATAAAGAGGAGAAATGAAAGGCTTTCCCACATACCTCACATTGAAAAGGTTTACCTCCACTTTGTGTTCTCATGTGTCTTTGAACACCACATTGTTGATATTCATAAAGTTGCCACCCAGTATGAGTATCTTCATGTCTTTGAATGTCACTGGAAGAACTGATGACTTTCCCACGTACTGTACTTTCATAGATTTTCTCTCCAGTTTGTATTAATATTTTTGTGTTAACACTTTTGAGAGAAACCAGGGATTGACTGTAGTGTTTAAATTCACATGGCTTCTCTTCACATTCCTCGTGCTTGTAGCATTTGTGTCCAGTGTGAGATGTGATCTGCCTATGAAGGAATGAAAAGCATATGAAGTCTTTGGCACACATATAACAACCACATGAATTTACTCTATTAAAATTTTTCTTTGTCCAGTTAAGAACTGGAATTTCATTGAAACTTCCCCAAACTATCTTCTTGGCTGTTGAAGTTTACCACATGTCTTCTTTGAAGAATGACCACCATATCATCAATGCTTGATTCATTCATGATTTTATACTTATTTATAGGTTCCAGGCTTACATTACTACCAACATCAGGTAAAGGCTAGGTTTTCTGATGTGTTCAAATTGCCTGAAAATCAAGTGATTGAAAGGAAAAAATCCTTTGTTATGCAGCCGCTCTATGATGATTATTCAAATAGTGATATTCACATGAAATTTCATATACTTTTGGCATGGCAAGTACTTGGAAAAGACTGAATATCTTTTACAGTTAAGTATATATTTCTGGTAAAAAATGTTATAAGAATAAATACATTTCAGGGCTGGGGATGTGGCTCAAGCGGTAGCGCACTCGCCTGGCATGCGTGCGGCCTGGGTTCGATCCTCAGCACCACATACAAACAAAGATGTTGTGTCCGCCGAGAACTAAAAAATAATAAATACTAAAAAATTCTCTCTCTCTCTCTTCTCTCACTCTCTCTTAAAAAAAAAGAATAAATACATTTCAAATTGTGCATACTTCTTGAGTTGGTCTGTTTTAAAAAATTATATGACATTCTCAGATTCTCAAGTACTCCTCTTGTGGGTACAATTACCTTAGAATGATCTCAGAATTTTTGATCTTCAAAGTTCTTTTCATTCAATTTGTTTTCTAAAATGAGAAACCAGAACAATCTTTATGAAGTTATAGGAGATAGAAATGCTTTGACAAATTGTAGGTGTCTTTTATGCTGCAATAATTCAAAAATGTATTCCCTTTTCATGTTCTATATAAATGACCAAAATAAACATGAGTTCCCTATTTGATTAATTTAAAAAACATCATTATTACCTATAAAAGTCAGGTTTCTGAGGACTTCTAGCATCACATATCTGTAAAGTTTCTTCTGGGAAGGATCCAGCAATGCCCACTCCTCCTGGGTGAAGTTCACAGCCACATCCTCAAAGGTCACTGAGATCTAAAATATCCCACAAATGTTAACTGGAGGTCAGGAGAGATTGACAGCAGAAGAAATATGTACTCAACATGCTTGATGTCCAGAGGATTCTATGAATTTCTGGTTTGGAAATTCCATGATTTTGTCCATCAAATCCTTCCTGCACTCAATTCCTCACACACATTTTAACACTAGAATTGGACCACTCAGAAGGAAAGCAACTAAGTGTTTACTTCCTTCCCTTGGTGAGTTGACAGGAAGTAAGACAGAATCCTGGGTCACTTTGTTGGTTACACCTCTATTACATGTCCTAACAGCCTTCTCTGCAGTGGAGACCTAATATTAGAATCCCCAATAGTACTTACCCTTAGGAAAGAAAGCTGAGTATGAAATTGTTGCAATCATAGAACTCAGCAATTTAGAGAGATTCTGCCAACCACAGTGGGTCACTGTGCCTACACAGTTAATATAGACAACACGGCATTCACTGATCTCTTGATTCTTTCTGAAAGTCTCTTGGTCCTTCTTTAAGAAAATGCCTAGAACAGTCCCCACCCATGACTTCTGAGCATGAATCACAAAGAAGATTCCCCTACAGACAGCATACAGACAAATTGACACTCGAGTTGCCACAATTTGTGAACTGGGGATTGCATTCATCTTGTGGGATTACACAAAGAGAACAACTATATATTTGCAGGTGCATTTCACCATAACAAAATTAATAAAATAGAAAACACGCACAATGATTAATAAACACAAACATTTAATACTTTCTCAAGGTTACTGTCAAAGCAGAATGAGGTAAGGGGAAAGATGAAACATGTCTTAGATATAACTCAATGACCCAAAGATGTCACCTTGTCCAAACAACAACATCACAAAGTTTTATAAGTCTCAAAACATTTTTCTTAATGAACAGTAGACACGAATATCTAAATCTCATAGCAACATGAATGTGCAAAGATTGTCAATAACCTACTGCAAAGCAATCAGTTCACTACCATAAGGTCATGTTCCACTCAAGGACACTTTGGTCAAGAGTGGGCCACATGTGCACTTGTGTCTGTTGTGAAAGAATTTTCTCCTGGGCTGGGGATGTGGCTCAAGCGGTAGCGCGCTCACCTTGCATGCATGCAGCCCAGGGTTTTATCCTCAGCACCACATACAAACAAAGATGTTGTGTTCGCTGAAAACTAAAAAATAAATAATTTTTAAAAAAGAATTTTCTCCTGCCTGTAATAATGGTGGTGCAAACAAACCTAAGACAGAAGCATTTCCAGGGTGTGGTAAAGAAGCAATGTTGCAACCCAGAATCCTCATCTATCTAACACAGTTTGGGTGTGAAACAGGCCACTCCATGTACAATCATAACAATACTATGATGTCTGCTCCATGATGGAACAGCCAAAAAATCACCTACCAGAAGGTGCCCCTGCCACTGACACACAACCATTCTCAAGGACTTAAAACACGTGATATCCTAAGCAGCACAGTATCAGCAGAGGTGAGCAAGAGACCATGAGGAAGGCTTCAGGGGGCTGGTCTTCACAGGATGGAAAGATGAGTGAGAGCAGGTGTCTTGGACACAGATCCCAATGATGATCCAGGCAAACTGGAATCTGGGTGGCCAAAGGCACTATATCCTCAATTCCATAGTCAAAAATCCATTTATTATACATTCAAATGTGAAACACTAAAACACTTTTAATGAGCTTACAAAAAATGTTATTTTGGGGCTGGGGAGGTGGCTTAAGCGGTAGCACCCTCGCCTGGCATGCGTGCGGCCCGGGTTCGATCCTCAGCACCACATACAAACAAAGATGTTGTGTCCGCCAAAAACTAAAAAATAAAAATAAATTTTTTTTAAAAAAAGAAATTTTATTTTATTTATTTATTTGTGGTGAGAAACATTTAGAAAAAAAAATAAGTAGAGATTCAACATAGGGCACTTAATGACTGAGCCACATCCCCAGCACATATGCCATTTTGACACAGTACTCAAAAACTTCCTCAGGCCCTTGTGAGAGGCTAAGGGTAGCATTTAAATTTATAATTCTTCTGCCTCATCCTCCAAGGCTGCTAGGAATACAATCATGCACCATTGCACCTGTGGAAATTTAGATTTGTAGAAGAACATGTTATACAATCCCCTAATGATAAGAAGAAAAACAATTCAACACTCAGAGCAAAATGACACAACAGGGAGCCTGGAATCATCTCAGTACAGCCATGAAATAGAACAGAAGTGGAAACCAAGCCAAACATCAGAACAACAATGTCATCATACCCCAAAGCCCTGAAAGGTTCCCAACAGCTCCGTGAAGCAGTCATATGGAAGAGTGCAGCGCAGCAACCATGGTTTGACATTCATGATCCCTTCGGCCTGACCCTCTATGACTCCAGACTACACACAGCACATCTTCTTCCGTTTTGGACACTTCATACTCAAATCACCATGGAAATACATATTTTATAAATATTTCATTTTTTAATTGTAATTGAACTCAATGCCTTTATATATTCATTTATTTATTTTTCAATGTGGTACTGAGGATTGATGCATGGCCTCACATGTACTAGGTGAGTGTTCTACCACTGAGCCACAACCCCAGCTCAACCATGGAAATATAGTAACGCCTAAAACCAACTCTCACTCTTCTACATCAGAAGTAATCACTATAAAAAATAGGCAAATTCCTTAAACGGATTTAAGTAAACAAACAGCCTGCATCTACCGAGAAAGCAAACTATTGTCTACCCACACAACCATCACCTAAAATTTGACCAAGAAAGCTTCAGAGAGTTTCTTTTAAAAATCAGGTTTTAAAAATACCCAGGTTTAGGAAGCTGAGGCAGGACGTTCTCAAGTTCAATGCCAGCCTTAGCAACTTAGTTAGGCCCTAAGCAGGTTGGCAAAATCCTGAATGAAAGTTAACAAAAATAAAAGTTAAGGGGGAAGGTGCTGCGGATTTGGTTCAGTGGTTAAGCACCCGAGGATTTACTCCACAGTATGCCCCCCAAATAAAACCACCGAGATATACTGATGAAAGAAGGAAGTTCACACAGACTAGGAGGAAACATTAAAAAGAGGACCATGACCCACATGCTCAGCACTGGATGCTCTCCAGGTGGGGATCTGCAGAGAAAAGGCACAGCAGAGTTTTAAACAGCACCAGTGTGTGTTAAAGCACAGGCCCCAGCACAACTACTCACAAAAACCAGACAAGTGAGGTTTTGCTGTTTCTACTGTTATTCTCTAGTTTCTGGTTTACGAAGAAATGAGGCCAGGAGACACTGAGATGTGGCAGCAATGGTTTATTAGTGGCACTACAGCCCAGAAAAATAATTCCCAAGGCATGAGCCCAGAGAACAACAGAGCTTTTACTTTTATACATAAACAAGCTTTGAGGACATCAAGAAAGAAAATTGGGGCAATATATTGGAGAGTGAATTTTTTATTTCTTATATGGGAACAAGCTTGCCAATGGCCAAAAGACTCATACACATTTGGGACTTTTACTATGCTCAACCTGAAGAGGGGTTGTTCTTTCTCTGCTACATTGTTGGCTGCTTCTGCTACTGCATTATAGGTACCTGCAGCTGTTGCCAGCCCTCATGGTGAAATGTCAGAGAGCACAGCTGGTGGGTGTCATTCTGCCAATCCTCAGCCTGTCAGCTCTGAAACTCCTAAAGTTTCCATTCTGTTGGATGATCTAGCATTCAGGGAGATTTTTCAAAGGAGCTGAATACAAAATAATTTGCTAAACATAGCTCAGACACCTTTTGTCTAGGCAAAGGCAAGTAAGCCTTCAACAAACAGAAACCACCAAATAGGACAAAAGGAAGAAACACATTTTTTCTTTTTTTAGTTGTTGATGGAACTTTTTTCAGTTGTATATGGTGTTGAAAATCAAACCCAGTGCCTCATGCAGACTAGGCAAGCACTCTACCACTGTGCCACAACCCCAGCCCCAAGAAACATATTTCATTAACTTAAAAAAAATGTACAAAGAATACTGAGGTACAGCAAAACATAACTCATGCATGGAAAATAAAAGACGTGAGATTGACCATGCCTGAGTAAGATAAGACTCCAGAATCCCTGGGATAAATTATGTTTTTATTCATTTACTCATTTGTTTGTTTATATTTTGTACCAAGGATTGAACCAAAGGGTACATAACAAGCCATATTCACTGCCCTATTTTATTTTTAATTATTTCTATGTTGAGAGAGAATTTCTCTAAATCATTCAGTGCCTAACTTGATGAGCCTTACTTTGAATTTGTGATCCTCCTGCCTAAAAGTCCTGAACTGCTGAGATTAAAGGGATGTGGGGGCCCTAGGCTAAACTTTCAAGTAACTATCTTGAATTGTTAGTATGCATACACCTAAAAAAAAGTCAAAATACATCTGGCAGAGACATACAAAACTCACCAGGACAAGGAAGAATAAACTGCTACATTGGGAGACATCACCACAACACTGCTGGGTCTGTGATTATTTAGCAGAGAAACAGACACAAGGGCTTCCCTGGCCATTAATCAAAGTAAAACACAGCCTTCTCAGGATCACAGTACCACCACCCAGAACAGGCCACATCCTGAGCCATGAGCCTCACCTCAACAAGTGTGCAATGCCAGTGAAATCCCAAGGAGGCTCAAAGAACATGGGATTTAAAGCAGAAATCAGATCAGAAGCAGCTGGAAAACCTTTAAGCAATGGGAGATGCAACACAGGGCTATAAACAGACACAGGAGTAAGAGGTGACTTAAGGGCAAATGTGACCATGTTGAGAAAAATGAAATATAAAAGTCCAACATGGAAAAACAGCACAGATGGTACACTGAGGGTCTCTACAGCATCCAAAGCACATTCCAGAAAAGAAGAGATGAAAGCAATCATTGACCCTTATACTTAAGGAAAAGAGAGAAAAAAGAGCAAGGTAAGTATAAATTAAGCACCAGCAGGTAAGAGAAGGTGTTGGTGAAACCACAATCAAGAAATCAGCAGGGGCTGGTGCTGGGGCTAAGCTGTATCTCACTCTCCTTGTATGTGTGAGGTACTGGGTTTCATTCTCAGTGCCACATATAGCACCAGTGAGACACTAGTTGAATTCAATCCAGCACATCAAAGTAAATAAATAGAAGAAAGGTATGAGAAATACAATAACATTAAACAAATAAGAAATCCAAAGACACAGAAACTACCCATTAGAGTTAAAATAGCCACCATTACCATCCATGGGCTCTTCAACAATATCAAAAACATGCACTTGACACAAATCTAATAACTTAGAGGAAGTGGCCCAATAATTTCAGAGAGACCATCTCCTACAACATACACAGAAGGACAAATACACAAAACACATGAGCCTCTGCCTAATAAAGAAACTGACTCAATAACTACTCAGTGACAGAGCACATTCCCAGCATGTTTGAGGCACTTGGTTTGAAACTTAGATTTACCAAAAAAAAAAAAAAAAAAATCAACACAATTAAAGTATTTTGTCCATCTCCAACTATAAATTAAATTAAAATAAATTAAAAAATAAAAATAAGAAATACTGGAGATGTGTTCAGTGGTCAAGTGCCTCTGGGTTTAATCCCTAGGGAAACACACACCCACCATCAAAAAATGCTTTCAGAAACTTGAAACTTGAAACTTGAAAGTATTTTTTGAATGACAACAAGCAGGAGCAAGTTCCTGGCTTAAATCCCACCACTTAATACATAAGTAAACAAATCAATAATTGTCCATGTTCTTGGGCTGGGATATAGCTCAACAGTAGAGCATTTGCCTAGCATGCATGAGGCCCTCGGTTCAATCTGAAGCAGGACACAAACACACACACACACACACACACACACACACACACACACACACACATAACTCTACTAAACTTCTTCTCATGAATGATGAAAAATAATTATAATAGGAAAGGTACAAAATGAGAGGCATAAAATACAATGAAATTAATAGAAAGATGATATAATTTCTTACCAAGGAGATAAAGGAGACTGAACTTGTCCATGATCTACACTCTCTGAAAACCCCTGAGCATTTTAGAAAATTCTGTGAAATCCAGGGCCAGGTGTGCTGTGCTTCTTGGAGAACTTAAAAAAAAAACCTACTTCTAATAATAGAAATGAGACCATATTTAACATCAGTCAAAATCTTGCAGTGATCATAGTGAGTGTAGTCAGAGAGAATTCATGTAACTCCCAAATTTCATAAGCTAATAGTCCAATTCCCAAAGGGGTGGCCCAAGGATAAGGCACATTTTTTTTTCTTTTTGATACCTTGGATTGAACCCAGAGGCAGTTGACCACTGAACCACATCCCCAGTATTTGAAGTCTCACCAAGTTGCAAAGGGTCTCGCTAAGTTGTTAAAGCTGTCCTCAAACTATAAATCCTCCTGCCTCAGCCTCTGGAGAAGCAAGGAGTACTGCTGTGTACCAGTGCACCTTGCCATAAATTAGGATGTAAATGTAAGTAGAATGGAAATGTAAGTAGGCTTTTTAAATCCACTTCTTTTTTCCCTCTTTTATAATATTTCATCATATTTGGTTCTGAATAAATAAACTTGGGCCTCAGATAAGTGAGCAGATCATTTCACAGTGATAACCACAGATGGCTGGTGCTGAGGGAGCAAACATATCAGGCTCAAGAGGCAGGGAAGGTCCCCCTGCCAGCTGGAACATCTTCACACCTGGGCATGCTCACTGAAATACTCCATGATCACTCTCCCGTGAGACCTAGACCATGACTCCAGGATATGAGGCTTTTCAGATTTTCACAGCACTGCACTGGGGTGGCTGGTCCTTATGTGCTGGGAGAGTTTTTGCTCTTCCACACTGTGAGAGAATGCAAGGGTCAGGAATCACTGGTGACATGGCTTCTCACCACCAGCATCCACAGGCTGACTGTCCAACTGTATCCAAGGAATGGGAACAAGGCTTGGGGAAAACAACATCCCAAGAAGTTAGTTGTCCAGATGAGACATGTTCCAGGACATTCCTTTGCCACAAAACCTCAGTTTATCCCCCAAGAGGCTGTAACTCACAACTTAGGCTGACCTCTAAGAGGAGCTGACCCAGGGCCTAAACTTCCTTGAACCATGCAGGGCACAGGACAGCTGTGGGCACATGGTGGCAACCCACGAAAGGATAGTGGCTGAGAACATAGAACTCTCTGAGGTATCAAAAGAAAACCAGCCTGAGAAATCTGATATGCCGTCTATACCTAAGAAAGATAAAGAGAGAAGCACAAGATTTTCCCAGGTGTGAACTGAAGTTCTCTATGAACTTGCTCTATATCAATGAACCTTCAGACCACGTGACTTTGGGAAACTACACCGCCATGAGGATTGTAAAATGGGGTCCTGGATGGATGGCAAAAATTCTCATCTGATATCTTAAGCCCTTTCATTGCCAATTACCTTAATCTCTATATTAGTCCCAAATTCTCAAAACAAATGCACTTCTCAGAATATATTACCAACCTTACCTGACATATCACCACCATCTTCCAAAGCTACCAATGTACTTAACAGACCTACAGAAGAAACTCCCCTCTTTTTTCTGTAGCCACTCATCTGATGATCCTACCAATGCAATCGGTTAATGTATTCATGTATAACTTTCTTTTACAAATGACCTTGTCAGCCAAGCACAGTGGGGCACAACTGTAACCCCAGCAGCTTGACTAGGTCAGGAGAACAGCTAAATTCAAAGCCAGCCTCAGCAAATTAGTGAGGCCCTAAGAAACTTAGTGACATCATGGCTGAAAATAAAATATAAAAAGAGCTGCAGATCTGGCTCGGTGCTTAAGTAACCCTGGGGTCAATCCCTGGTATTTTAAAAAAAATGTAATCTCTTCCTGGTTAAAACACATACATCATTCAGGATAAGTTGAATCCACATTCCTGAGTAAGGTCATTAGTATTTGGGTCAAAATAAACTATTTTCCTCAGGTATGGTGGCCAGTGACTTTAATTCCACCACCTAGAGAAGCTGAGGCAGGAGGATCACAAGTTCCAGGCGAGGCAGGACAACATGGCCAGATCCACTTTGAAAACAAAATTTAAAAGGGCTGGAGATGAAGAGCCTGAGAATAAATCAGACATTTTATCCTATTTGCATATGTGACTACATGACCAGTGTGAATGGACATTAGGTACAACCAGGAAAAGGAGAAGTTACACTCTATTTCCGTATAATGTGTCAAAATGCATTTTACTGTCATGTATAAGTAATGGAAACCAAGTAAAATAAATAAATAACTCTGCCAAAAACAAACAACCAACAAACAAAAAAGGGCTGTGGATGTAAACCAAGATTCAATATCCCTAGTACCAATAACCCACTGCCTTGTTTCATTTAAAGTAGCTATGTTATGGGAACACAGCATGTGTCAAGTGACTATTCTTTTCCCTCAAGTATGATATTCAGAAACAGAAAACAAAAGTGTTATTCTTGCCAGAGACAGTGGCACAGGCCTGTAATTCCAGGGACTCAGGAGGCTGAGGCAAGAGGATCACAAGTTGGAGGGCTGGGCTGGGGATGTGGCTCAAGTGGTAGTGCACTCTCCTGGCATGCATGAGGCCTGGTTGGCTCCTCAGCACCACATACAAATAAAGATGTGTCTGCCCAAAACTAAAAAAAAAATTAGTAAATATTAAAATTTCTCTCTCAAAAAAAAAAAAAAGTTGGAGGGCAGTGTCCCAAGCAACTGGGATACAATCTCATTTTTTTTTTTAAATTGGGGGGGTATGCCTGAGGATTTCACTGATAAAGCTCCTCTAGTTTTGAACTTCAATACAAAAACAAAACATTGTTTGAAATATATCAGTAGAGAAAAAGTGAAAAGTAATAGACTGTGTCCATTTGAAACGCAGGAGGAAGACCAGATATTTATGACGGGAAGTGGAAAAGATGGGGCATTTTAGAACACAGGAGGGAACTGCAATTTGAAAGACCTACAGCAGCTTTCAGGGGAACTAAACTGGGGGAAGGAAAGTGGATTTGCCATCCTGCTTCCTACAGGTTTGGAAGACTGGGGGCAGGCCACCAGCAGGGAGGGGAGGGGAAGCTGGGGACAACAGCCGCCCATTCAACAATGGAAGCCAAGGGACAGGACCCAGGGCCACCTGCCAGCAGGAACTGGGCCTCATGCTCTGCAGCTGACCTCAGGGACTGGATACCCAGCCCAATCCTAGGGGCCAGAGAGCAGAAGCCCAGGGCCATCCGCATTGGAAAACTAGGCTGCACCCTCTGCACCAACCTTGGGCACCCAAAACCCAGTTCACCCCACGGGATCAGTGGCAGAGGCTTAGGGTCAGCCGCCAGCGAGGTGACTTCAAGGTTCTACCATCCAGCCCAACCCCCAGGACCAGGGGACAGAGACCCAGGGCAACATCCAGAGGTGACTCCGCCAGGCTCTGAAGCTCACCCCTTTGCGGGGGCCCCAAGGCAGGTGCTGACCATGTCCCTTCAGCCCTCGTCACATACTCACCATTTTTGTCTTTCTAGAGGACAGGGTGTTTTCTCGAGGACCTCAAGGCACCAGAGATAGAGGGAAGCACACGCTGCTCAGAATCCCCTAGGCCTGTTGGCAGAGCTCGTGGGGCCCGGAAAGGGAGGAGCAGAGTTGGTGAGGAAGAAAAGCCCGCGAGATTTCCAAAGCCCGCCCTTCCCCTGTGGTCCAGATCTGATTGGACAGTTCCACCCCAGCATCCCTAATGGGGCGCCTCTAGTCAGGCCTCTGCATTGTGATTGACAGCTAAGGTTAACCAATCACTAACCAAAATTGCCTAGAGTGGCAGATCCTTGGCCCCAGGCCTTTTCAGATGGAGCTTGTTTCCTGAGCAGGGAACTAATCCAGGTGGGAAGCCTTTGCTTGGAACTTGGTACAAAGGGTAACACCTGGGATTGAGCTCTGGCTAAGGGAGACTGCTTTCCCAGCACGGGTGATGCCCTGGGTTTTAACCTCACCACAGAAGCAAACAACAATTAAAAATATATAAAAAATATTAGAAGGGCAGGGAAGAAGTCACTAAAGAGAATGAGAGAAGGCGGGTAGAATTCAAGGAAGGGGGAATAAGAAAATTGAAAAGAAATGAAAAGACAAAAGAAACAAAAACAAACAAACAAAATTAGAAAATAAAGAAAGAAAAGAAAATTTTTTTTTACAAAAATAATAATAAAAAAATGAAAATTAAAATTAAAAAAGTAATAATAAAATAAAATAATGAAAAAAAGAAGACCTTAAAAGAGCATACTACAGGGATACTGCCACATCGATGTTCATAGCAGCACAATTCACAATAGCTAGACTGTGGAACCAACCCAGATGCCCTTCAATAGATGAATGGATTTAAAAAATGTGGCATTTATACACAATGGAGTATTACTCAGCACTAAAAAATGACAAAATCATGGAATTTGCAGGGAAATGGATGGCACTACAGCAGATTATGCTTAGTGAAGCTAGCCAATCCCTAAAAAACAAATACCAAATGTCTTCTTTGATATAATGAGAACAACTAAGAACAGAGCAGGGAGGAAGAGCAGGAAGAAAAGATCAACATTAAACAGATACATTAGGTGGGAGGGAAAGGGAGAGAAAAGGGAAATTGCATGGTAATGGAGGGAGACTCTCATTTTTATACAAAATTACACATAAGAGGTTGTGAGGGGAATGGGAAAATAAACAGAGAGAAATGAATTACAGTAGATGGGGTTGAGAGAGAAGATGGGAGGGGAGGGGAGGGGGGATAGTGGAGGATAGGAAAGATAGCACAATACAACAGACACTAGTATGGCAATATGTAAAAACGTGGATGTGTAACCAATGTGATGCTGCAATCTGTATTTGGGGTAAAATTGGGAGTTCATAACCAACTTGAATCTAATGTATGAAATATGATATGTCAAGAGCTTTGTAATGTTTTTTTTTAATATATATTTTTTAGTTTTTCAGCAGGCACAACGTCTTTGTTTGTATGTGGTGCTCAGGATCGAACCCGGGCCGCACGCAGACACCATGAGTCATCTCTCCTGTAGTACCTTTCCAAAATCAGGCAAAATGTTTCAAAGCCACAATTAACTGAGACAGAACAGCTGTGAGACATGGACAAAAGATGTTAAGGTGTTCCTGAATGCTCCATCCTCTTTCCCAATGCCAATCCAATAATAAGGACACAGCTGTGAGTTTACAGGGAAAAAAACGGTTTGCTAGCAAAGGAGCAGCACAGTGACTACTGTCCAGAGACCGGGATTCTGCCAATCAGAAGAAAGAGTTGGCTTGTTTTGGAGGAGAGAGATGGGGGTGCCAGGGATTGAACCAGGTGCACTCAATCAGTGAGCCACATCCCCAGCCTCATTTTGTATTTTATTTAGAGCCAGGGTCTCTCTGAGTTGCTTAGCAGCTCAACTTTGCTGGGGCTGGCTGTACACTCTTGATCCTCCTGCCTCAGCCTCCATAGAGGCTGGGATTGAGGTATCACCACCACACCTGGCACAAAGGAAAATATTCCATTAATGAGATGGAAAGTCCTTAGTTTGATGTCAATTAGAGTGTAGAATTTGGTTATTCTGTGTTTGTTTGGGTTTACTATTGCAGAAACCCAAAACACACTCCAGTAGACACCAAAGCGTGTAGAGTCCACACAATGTTAGGTGATCCAACCTTGTAGCCTCCCTGGGACATAAAGGCAACCTGTCAGCTCCTTTCATGTTCTTACCAATATGAACCATTCCAGGGTCAGCTGAAAATGCAAGCTGACTTTGGCACCTGAAAGAGGACCTCATGTCTAACAGAAGAGTCATGTGCCAGGAGGACAATAGGCAGTGAAGCAATGACAGAATGACAAAAATTCCATTTTCCTCCCAAGTGAAGGCTGACTTTTGGAGGCTGCTCCTGCCCAGGACAGATCTTAAGTGGAGATCAGGTCCCAGACCACATGGGTTGCCAATGCACAGACCTCTCAAAATCCATTTCCAGGACAGTGACAATCCCAGGCCTGTGTCATCCCCATGTTTCATCAGCCCTTGGGACCCAGAACAAAAAATATGGTGAGAACTGGACACAACTCTGCCCCCGATTTCAGTTCTGGCTACTTGGGTGCATACACCCTTGAGCTCTGGGCAATTCAAAGAATCCAGTAGGAACATGAGACCCAGAGATGTGTCAAACAGCCCTGAGGGATGACCACTTTTCCCATGGTCAGGACAGCCACAAAGGGCTTGGGGTTGAGGTGGGACTGTCCTCTGGCAGCAAAGGCAGCACAACAGCCGAGACACAAGTGTTTCCCTGGAGGGGGATTTGGAGTGGGAGGAGAGGACTGAGACTCTGCTGCCCACTCCACTGCCGGCCCATTCATACTAGATGCCTGTCTAGAAAAACACCTGATGAATCCTCTCAGCCCCCTTTTTCTGGTTTTAAAGGGAAAATTAAAGATACTGGGAGTGGGAGTTATGCCTTGTTCTGGGGAAAGCTCACGCTACACGTGGGTTCCAGAATTCATACAGCTGGACAGGGGTCCTGGCTCTATCCCTGGTCCCTGTGATAGGTGTGTCTCACCAGAGGCTTGGTTTCCTTCTGGCGAAGTGGGTCAGAGGAGGAGGTGGCCACACATGTGTTGATATGCTGCTCTGGCTGAGGACACCAAAACTATGCTCTGCCCAGGGTTGTCTCCTAATTGGGTTTGGTCAGAGAGGCTTGGATGGCTTCAGTCTCAGGCCTCCTGGTTTCCCAAGTTAAATGATTTGTGGCCTCTTCCACTTGCATGTTGGTGATGCTTGGGACCTTCTTCCACATGACAGGGACACGTGGTCACTGTTGAATGATGACAGCTGAAGCACAATGAGGCATGGGGGTGAGGAGACTGGCCAATGATTCTGAGGATGGCCCTTTGAACACCCAGCCTCCTTGTTAAGGTCGGGCGAACATCAGAGGAAGAGACCACCAAGAGACTGTCTCATGCAACAGCAGAGGGTTTATTGGGGGTCCAGCATGCTGGGGCTCAGCGCTCACTTGAGAGGAGCTGAGAGGCCAAGAACAACTTAAGCAGAGCTTATATACATGGTTTGAACTGGGGAGTCCATGTGTAGGTCAGGGAATCCGGGATGGGTTGTTTGTTCAGAGCAACCAGATGGTCAGGAGACTTTTCTCAACATACATTTAAGGGTTTTTGCGGGAATTGTTCTGAGACCTACATAAATTTCAGATTTCAGGAAAACAGAACTTAAACTCAACCAAAAAAACAAAACATAACTTTTACATTCTTAACCTTTCATCCTGGCCTACAGGTCAAAGCCCTGTCAGTAGAAGAAGCTCCTCACACAAGGTCAGGTGCACCCTCTTCCACAGAGGCAGGTGAAGCTGGGGCCTAAGGAGCTCCAATGAGTCCCTCCAGCTCTGATGAGATGGGAAAACTGGGATCCTCTTCCTGGGATCCCAGGAAGGTTATGAAAAGAGCACATGTCCCCATCCCTCATCCCCGAAAGCCCTTTCCCAGATCCTCATGCCCATGAGCCAGGGAAACCTTTAATTTTCATAACTAGTTGATGCTGTAGTTGGACATGATAGAAAATGTGTCTCCACAGCTTTGAGTTGTTCACTTTAATTTTTTAGCCTGAGCAGAAACAGCCCTTTCCCCAGCATGTACTGCACAATGTCACCTGAAGGGAGGCTGTAGCTACATCAGTGATGTAGGGCACATGAAGCTAGACACCCAAGGATGTTCCAGGATTAGATTTATTACCTTCAGGTTCTGAGGGTTATCACCTCAAATTTTTTGGTTCACTGCTTGTAATTTCATTGATCTTCATTTACACCCAGTGGGACAGGGATAGAGGTTTATATTTTCTGTAGGTGTATACGTGAAGAATTTTTTTTTAATTCACAGAAAGTACTTTGTGTACCAATTATAAGATTAGTCAGAGGTCTGCCAAGCTTTACCACAAAAGCAGAAGTCTGTATTATAACCCACATTGAGATCTTTGCAAAATCTGCTCCTGACACTTTGTTGAAAGAAAATTATGGTGAAGGTCTCTTGAGAAGCTAATTTAAGATTCTTTGGTGGAGAAAGGAGTGCCACTATATTAGCACATCAGACTGGGACACTCCTTACCAAGCCTTTCATCATGTAGAGTGCATTAAGTAGGTTTTCTTAACCTTAAACCATCACACAATTTTCTCAGGGCTACTGAACTACTCTAAACACAGAGAGAAATCAAGCCTGAGTTTTCTAGAATATTCCACCTAAGTATTATTCATGGGGAGAAAAGCTAAGTTGGGGGGCTGGGGATGCGGCTCAAGTGGTAGCGTGCTCTCCTGGTATGCGTGCACCCCGAGTTCGATCCTCAGCACCACATACCAACAAAGATATTGTGTCCGCCGAGACCTAAAAATAAATATTAAAAATTCTCTCTCTCTCTCTCACTCTCCCTTTAAAGAAAAAAAAAAGAAAAGCTAAGTTGGATGTAGTTTTTTTAAAAAAATTCACTGGTATAAAAGACCTTTAAGAAGGAAGAGACCATCTGCAATTGTGGAGGAAACACCTGCAGAGCTGCATCTGCTGATGTGGTCATCAGTGGAGTCCACACACACAGCACCAGAAAACTCATCACCTGAGCTATGAGAGTGCTGGGTGCAAGAATGCCTGCATAGAATGCACAAGGCAGGATTGGATCGCCAGAACTGGGGAAAGAAGAGAGAAAGCTATTCAAGCATAGGACAAAACATATTTTGAGAAAGTGCCTCTCCAAGTAATATACACAAATGACATTATGTTATAATGCTCTTTAATGTGCTTACATACAGCACAATACATGAGACTTAGAACAAGCACAAGTGACAAGAGTGGGGTCCCAGAGTCATCAACAGCTCAATAAGCAATCAAGGAAAAGAAAGAGGCCAGCTTCAGATTTCACAGACACATCCCTATAGTGCCAGCTGCCAGCCTCACTCCAGTTTTAAAAAGACTGTGGAGAAACTCAGTGGTGGAGCACTCCTGGGTGAAATGTGAACAAAGACAGAGAGAAAGAAGTTCAGAAGATACATTTCACCAATCTGTACTTTGGAGTGGAGAGGCCTAAACTAACATACAGAATATGTAATCAAACATTAGACACAAAAGATTTAAAATACAGGAAAATGGAATCTAAAAATAAGAGAGATTTAACCAAGAAAAACATGTTGTTTTAAAATTTTCATGCTGATGCAATGCTCCTCCTCAACCCAGGGTGCATTTTTGGTACCTCTGAATAGATAAACAAAGAAATAAAGGCACAAACTTTTTCACACACCTACAGTTTTTCCTCAAAATAAATAAATAAAATGAAATAAAATAAAAATATCCTCAAGTCTGAACAAGTTCAAATGGATCTGAGACAAGCAAAGGTCCTACTACATTTCTATATTCAGGGCTTTTCTCCAGTGTGGTTTCTTAAATGCTGTTCTAAGGGACCTGGAAAGTTGAAAGTCTTACTACAATTTTGAAAGAGAGAAAAAGGATCTTTTTCTCTCTGATGTGAATTCTTTGTCTTTGAAGAAAACTCTGAAAGCTGAATACTGCCTCACATGGCTTATCCTCAGCATTTTCTACAGTATGAGTCCTTTCATACAACTGAACAAAACTAGAACAGCTCAACAACTCATATTTCTTTTTTGCATAGGATTTATTCTTTTTATTCCAAAAGAATCTTCTGAGGCCTTAGTAAAAGATTGAGAAAACTAGATTTCTCACACTTCTCACGCTCACAGGGCTTCTCTCTGTGTTTTCATATATGAGAAGAAAAACAGTGCTGGAGAAGAAGCTGACAGGATGTAGCTTTTCTCTGGTATGTATTCTTCCATGTTTATGAAGATGATGGGATGTAGCAAAGGTGTTGCCCCACTGCTTACATTTAGAGGGTTTATTTTTCAATGTGAATGAAATGGCTTTCAACGCAATAGGGAAAATGGGATGATTTGTGATAATTTTATACATTTAAAGAGTTACTCAGTTGGAAGTGGTGGTGTATGCCTTTAATTGCTGAGACTTGAGAGGCTGATTCTGAAGGATCAATGTTGGAGGCTAGCCTCAGTACTTTAGGAAAACGCTAAGAAATGCACCAAGTCCCTATCTCAAAATGAAAAGTAACTGGAATATAGCTAAGTGATAGAGCACAACCAGATTAAATCCCCAGTGTCTGTCTGTCTCTCTCTCTCTCACACACACACACTCACACACACATATTTTCAGCAGTGTGAGTACTTCCTTGTCTTTGAGGATGACATGAAATATTGATTTACCAGGTTTTACATTCAAAAAATTTTTCTCCAGTAACTTCCTACATGTATATGAGTAAAACAGTAATAACAGAAAAGTTTACCAATTGTTTTCATGTATACAATTTCTCTGCAGTATCTGTTCTTTCACGTGTGTGAAGCAGACAGGATGTGGCAAAAGGTTTTCCACATTGTTGTTATTCATAGTGCTTTTCTCTGGTATGTGTTCTTCCATGTCTGTGAAGTGTAGGAAATCTAGCAAAGGCTTTGCCACACTGCTTACATTCATAGGGCTTCTCTCCAGTGTGCATTCTTCCATGAATCTGAAGGTAACTGGACGTAGCAAAGGCTTTGCCACACTGCTTACATTCATAGGGCTTTGCTCCACTATGAGTTTTCTCATGTAAGTGAAGGTTAGAGGACCGAGTGAAGGCTTTCCCACACTGCTTACATTCATATGGCTTCTCTCCCGTATGAGTTCGTTCATGTATCTGAAGGCCAGAGGCAGTAGTGAAGACTTTTCCACATTGTTGACATTCAGAGCATTTCTCTCTAGTATGTCTTCTTCCATGAATCTGAAGGTGACTAGATGTAGAAAAGGCTTTTCCACACTGCTCACATTTATATGGCTTCTCCCCAGTATGAGTTTTTTCATGTGACTGAAGGTAACTGAATATAGCAAAGGCTTTGCCACACTGCTTACATTTATGGGGCTTCTCTCCAATATGTGTTCTTCCATGTTTGTGAAGATACCTGGACGTAGCAAAGGCTTTGCCACACTGCTTACATTCATAGGGCTTCTCTCCAGTATGAGTTCGTTCATGTATCTGAAGGCCAGGGGCAGTAGTGAAGACTTTTCCACATTGTTGACATTTAGAGCATTTCTCTCTAGTATGTCTTCTTCCATGAATATGAAGGTAACTAGATGTAGAAAAGGCTTTTCCACACTGCTCACATTTATAGGGCTTCTCCCCAGTATGAGTTTTTTCATGTGACTGAAGGTGAATGGATCTAGCAAAGGCTTTGCCACACTGCTTACATTCATAGGGCTTCTCTCCAGTGTGCATTCTTCCATGAATCTGAAGGTAACTGGACGTAGCAAAGGCTTTGCCACACTGCTCACACTTATAGGGCTTCTCCCCAGTATGAGTTTTTTCATGTGACTGAAGGTAACTGAATCTAGCAAAGGCTTTGCCACACTGCTTACATGCATAGGGCTTTTCTCCAGTATGAGTTTTTTCATGTGTGTGAAGGTGAGAGGACTGAGTGAAGGCTTTGCCACACTGCTTACAATCATAGGGCTTCGCTCCAGTATGAGTTTTCTCATGTAAGTGAAGGCTAGAGGACTGAGTGAAGGCTTTCCCACACTGCTTACATGCATAGGGCTTCTCTCCAGTGTGCATTCTTCCATGAATCTGAAGGTAACTGGATCTAGAAAAGGCTTTGCCACACTGCTTACATTCATAAGGCTTCTGTCCAGTATGAGTTTTTTCATGTGAGTGAAGGTGACTGGATGTAGCAAAGGCTTTGCCACACTGCTTACATTCATATGGCTTCTCTCCAGTGTGCATTCTTCCATGAATCTGAAGGTAAGTGGATGTAGCAAAGGCTTTGCCACACCACTTACAATCATAGGGCTTTGCTCCAGTATGACTTTTCTCATGTAAGTGAAGGCTAGATGACTGAGTGAAGGCTTTCCCACACTGCTTACATTCATAGGGCTTCTCTCCAGTATGAGTTCGTTCATGTATCTGAAGGCCAGAGGCAGTAGTGAAGACTTTTCCACATTGTTGACATTCAGAGCATTTCTCTCTAGTATGTCTTATTCCATGAATCTGAAGGTTACTAGATGTAGAAAAGGCTTTTCCACACTGCTCACATTTATAAGGCTTCTCCCCAGTATGAGTTTTTTCATGTAACTGAAGGTAACTGAATGTAGCAAAGGCTTTTCCACACTGCTTACATTCATAGGGCTTTTCTCCAGTATGCACTCTTCCATGAATCTGAAGAGAACTGAATTTAGAAAAGGCTTTGCCACACTGCTTACATTCATAGGGCTTCTCTCCAGTATGAGTTTTTACATGTGAGTGAAGGCTAGAGGACTGAGTGAAGGCTTTCCCACACTGCTTACATTCATATGGCTTCTCTCCAGTATGAGTTCGTTCATGTATCTGAAGGCCAGTGGAAGAAGTAAGGGCTATTCCACATTGTTGACATTCATAGGGCTTTTCTCTGGTATGTATTCTTCCATGTTTATGAAGCTGATGAGATGTAGCAAAGGCTTTGCCACACTGCTCACATTTATATGGCTTCTCCCCAGTATGAGTTTTTTCATGTGACTGAAGGTAACTGAATATAGCAAAGGCTTTGCCACACTGCATACATTTATGGGGCTTCTCTCCAATATGTGTTCTTCCATGTTTGTGAAGGTAACTGGACGTAGCAAAGGCTTTGCCACACTGCTTACAATCATAGGGCTTTGCTCCACTATGAGTTTTTTCATGTGAGTAAAGGTGAGAGGACTGAGTGAAGGCTTTCCCACACTGTTTACATTCATAGGGCTTCTCTCCAGTATGAGTTCGTTCATGTATCTGAAGGCCAGAGGAAGTAGTGAAGACTTTTCCACATTGTTGACATTCAGAGCATTTCTCTCTAGTATGTCTTCTTCCATGAATATGAAGGTGACTAGATGTAGAAAAGGCTTTTCCACACTGCTCACATTTATATGGCTTCTCCCCAGTATGAGTTTTTTCATGTGACTGAAGGTAACTGAATATAGCAAAGGCTTTGCCACACTGCTTACATTTATGGGGCTTCTCTCCAGTATGTGTTCTTCCATGTCTGTGAAGGTAACTGGATGTGGCAAAGGCTTTCCCACACTGCTTACATTCATAGGGCTTCTCTCCAGTATGAGTTCGTTCATGTATCTGAAGGCCAAAGGCAGTAGTAAGGGCTTTTCCACATTGTTGACATTCATAGGGCTTTTTTATTGTATGTATTCTTCCATGTTTATGAAGCTGATGAGATGTAGCTAAGGCTTTGCCACACTGCTTACACTCATAAATCTTCTCTCCAATATGTGTTCTCCCATGAATCTGAAGGTTACTGGATGTAGCAAAGGCTTTCCCACACTGCTTACATTCATAGAGGTTCTCTCCAATATGTGTTCTGTGATGTATTCTAAGTGAACTGGGATAAGCAAAATATTTCCCACATATCTTACATTTGAAAGATGCATTCCCCGTGTGTGTGATCCTGTGCCTTTGAAGACTTGTGTGTGAAATAAAGGTTTGACCACCTTGTTTACATTGATAGAGTTTCTTTCCAGAATGAATTTTTTCATGTTTTCTAAATAAAGAGGAGAAATGAAAGGCTTCCCCACATACCTCACATTGAAAATGTTTACCTCCTCTGTGTGTTCTCATGTGTCTTTGAACATCTGGGAGAGAAGAAGAGGCTTCAGCACATTTTTGATATTTATAGGGTTGCCACCCAGTGTGAGTATCTTCATGCCTTTGAATTTCACTGGAACAACTGGAGACTTTCCCACATACTGTACGTTCATAGGGTCCCTCTCCAGTTTGTATTAACATTTGTGTATGGACACTTTTGAGCAAAACCAGCGATTGCCTGTACTGTTTAAATTCGCATGGCTTGTCTTCACATTCCTCATGCTTGTGGCATTTGTATCCAGAGTGAGATGTGATGTGCCTATGAAGGAATGAAGGGCATATGAAGTCTTTGGCACACATATGACAACCTCATGTACTTACTCTATTAAAATTTTTCTTTGTCCAGTTAAGAACTGGAATCTCATTGAAAGTTTCTCCACACTATCTCCTTGGCCTTTTAAGTTTACTATATGGCTTCTTTGAAGAATGACAGCACATTATCAATGCTGGATTCATTCATGATTCTATACTGATTTATAGGTCCTAGGCTTACAATACTACCAACATCAGGTAAAGGCTAGGTTTTCTGATTTGTTCAAATTTCTTGAAAACCAAGAGATTGAAAGGAAACATTCCTTTGCAATGCAACCTCTCTATTGAGATTATCCAAGTAGTGATATTCACATTCAATTACATATACTTTATGCATGCCCAGTACTTTGAAAAAACTGAATATCTGTCACACCTAAGTATATATTTCTGGTGGAAAAATCCTTTAAGAATAAATACATTTCAAATTGTGTATACTTCTTGGGTTGGTCTGTTTTAAAAATTATATGACCTTCTCAGATTCTCTCAAGAACTTCTTTTGTGAGTACAATTACCTTAGAATGCTCTCAGAATTTTTGATCTCATATTCAATTTTCTTTTCATCGCATTTGTTTCCTAAAATGAGAAGCCAGAACAATCTTTATGAATTTTGAGGAGACAGGATGCTTTGCCAAATCGTAGGTGCCTTTTATGCCCCAATAATTCAACAACTGATTCCCTTTTCATGTTCTATAAATGACCAAAATAAACATGAGTTCTCTAGTAGATTTTGAAAAAGAATACATCATTATTACCTATAAAAGCCAGGTTTCTGAGGACTTCCAGCATCACATCTCTGTAAAGGTTCTTCTGGGAAGAATCCAGCAAAGCCCACTCCTCCTGGGTGAAGTTCACAGCCACATCCTCAAAGGTCACTGAGATCTAAAATATCCCACAAATGTATACTAGAAGTCAGGAGAGATTGACAGCAGAAAAAATGTATAGTCAACATGCTTGATGTCCACATGAATCTCTGAGTGCCTGATTAATTGTATCATGTGGTCCATCAAATGCTTCCTGCACTCAAATCCTCACAGACATTCCAACACTAGAATTGGGCCACTCAAAAGACAAGCAACTTAATGTTTTACTCCCTTCCTTTGTTGAGTTCACAGAAAGTAAGACAGGATCCTGGGTCACAGCAAACTTTTTTCTTCATTGCACTACTATTACAATCCTAACAACTTTCTGTGCAGTGCAGAGGTAATATTAGCAACTCTGATAGTACTTACCCTTAAAAAAGAAAGCTGAGAAGAAAATTGCTGGAATAACAAAACTCAGCCTTTAAGAGAGATTCTGCCAACCACAGTGGCTCACTGTGCCTACAAAGTTAATATAAACAACATGGCATTGACTGATCTCTTGATTCCTTCTCAAAGTCTATTGTCCCATCTTTAAAGAAATGTCTAGAACATCCCACCCTCAACTTCCAAAAATGGATCACTAAGAAGCTTCCCCGACAGACTACATTTAGACAACTTTTCACTCAGGTTGTCACAATTTGTGAACTGGGGATTGAGTTCATCTTTTGTGATTACCCCAACAGAACAACTAACTATATGTTTACGCATGCTATTCTCCAGAAAAAAAAATAGTCAAATAGTAAAGAAGCACCATGATTAATAAACACAAAAATTTGATGATTTTTCCTGATTACTGTCAACGCAGAATGTATTAAGATGAAAAGTTGGAACATGACTTAGATATAAGTCAATGACCCAAAAATGTCACCTTATCCAAACAAGAACCTTGCAAAGTTTTATAATTCTCAACACAATTTTATTAATGAACAATTACTGAACACTAATTTCTAAATCTCATAGCAGCAATAAATGTACATCAACTATAAAACTCTAGTGAAAAGCAGTCACTTCACTACTATAAGTTCACGTGGCCCATAGCCATGTTCTGCTCAAGACACTTCTATCGAGATTGGGCCACATGTGCAATGGATGTCTGTTGTGAAAGAGTTTCCTCCTGCCTGTAATGATGGTGGTGCAAACCTAAGACAGAAGCATTTCCAGGGTGGTAAAGAAGCAAGGTTGCAACCCAGAATCCTCACCTATCTAACATAATTTGAGAGGAAAACAGGTCACTGCATGTTCAACCATAATAATACTAGATGTCTGCACTGTGATGGAGCAGCCAAAAATATCACCTACCAGAAGGTGCCCCTGCCACTGACACCTAACCATACTCAAGAACTTAAAACATGTCACATCCTGAGCAGCACAGTATCAGCAGAGGTGAGCAAGAGACCAAGAAAAAGCCTTCAGTGGGCCAGCCTTCACAGGAGGGAAAGATGAGTGACAGCAGATGTCTTGGATATGGATCACATGATGGTCCAGGCAAACTGGAATCCAGGTGGCCAAATGCACTACATCCTCAATTCTGTAGACAAAATCCATTTAGTATATGTTCAAATGTGAAACACTAAAATACTTTTAATGAGCTCACAATAAATTTTATGTTATTTATTTATTAAATAACAAAATAAATAAATAACTTCTGCCAAAAACAAACAAACAAACAAACAAACAAACAACAAACAAAAAAGGGCTGTGGATGTAAACCAAGATTCAATATCCCTAGTACCAATAACCCACTGCCTTATTTCATTTAAAGTAGCTATGTTATCAGAACACAGTATGTGTCAATTGACTATTTTTTTCCCTCAAGTATGATATTCAGAAACAGAAAACAAAAGTGTTATTCTTGCCAGAGACAGTGGCACAGGCCTGTAATTCCAGGGACTCAGGAGGCTGAGGCAAGAGAATCCCAAGTTGGAGGACTAGGCTGGGGATGTGGCTCAAGTGGTAGCTCCTTGCCTGGCATGCGTGCGGCCTGGGTTTGATCCTCAGCACCACATACAAACAAAGATGTTGTGTCCGCCGAGAACTAAAAAATAAATATTAAAAAAAAAATTCTCTCTCTTAAAAAAAAAAAAGACCTACAGCAGCTTTTGGAGGCACTAAACTGGGGGAAGAAAAGTGGATTTGGGATCCTGCTTCCTACACATTTTGAAGAGTGGGGGCGGGCCACCAACAGGGAGGGGAGGGGAAGCTGGGAACAACAGCTGCCCATTCAACAATGGAAGCCAAGGGACAGGACCCAGGGCCATCTGCCAGTGGGAACTGGGCCTCATGCTCTGCAGCTGACCTCAGGGACAGGATACCCAGCCCAATCCTAGGGGCCAGAGAGCAGAAGTCCAGGGCCATCCGCCATGGAGGACTAGGCTGCACCCTCTGCACCAATGTTGGACACCCAACACCCAGCTCACTCTGCGGGACCAGTGGAAGAGGCTTAGGGTCAGCCGCCAGCGAGGTGACTTCAAGATTCTACCATCCAGCCGAACCCCCAGGACCAGGGGACAGTAACCCAGGGCAACCTCCAGAGGTGACTCCGCCAGGCTCTGGAGCTCACCCATTTGCGGGGGCGCCAAGGCAGGTGCTGACCATGTCCCTTCAACCCTCCTCACATACTCACCATTTTTGTCTTTCTAGAGAACATGGTGTTTTCTCGAGGACCTCAAGGCACCAGAGATAGAGGGAAGCACAGGCTGCTCAGAATCCCCTAGGCCTGTTGGCAGAGCTCGTGGGGCCCAGAAAGGGAGGGGCAGAGTTGATGAGGAAGAAAAGCCCGCGAGATTTCCAAAGCCCGCCCTTCCCCTCTGGTCTGGATCTGATTGGACAGTTCTACCCCAGCATCTCTAATGGGGCGCCTCCACTCAGGCCTCTGCATTGTGATTGACAGCTAAGGTTAACCAATCACTAACCAAAATTGCCTAGAGTGGCAGATCCTTGACCCCAGCCCTTTTCAGGTGGAGCTTCTTACCTGGGCTAGAAACTAATCCAGGTGGAAAGCCTTTGCTTGAACTTGGTACAAATGGTAACATCTGGGATTGAGCTCTGGCTGAGGGAGAGTGCTTTCCCAGCACGGGTGATGCCTTGGGTTTTAACCTCACCACAGAAGCAAACAACAATTTTAAAAAAATACAAAAATTAGTTACTTAAGGAGTCTAAGGCAGGAGGAGCCCAAGGTCAGGTGAAAATCCACAAATGTTAATGCTGTTTACCATAAGAGTCCTTGCTTTCCCTAATCCTGCAGTATAACACCAGAGAAGCAGGTGGAGAGTGGAAAGTGCAAGGCTTTAATAAGAGAAAGCACAAAAGACTCCCCCACCCCAGGAAGAAGGGGACACAAAAGGCAGAATCGCTGGAAGGGGGAGGTCTTCTCCCTCTTAAACCTAAGGTCTTCTTTTGTCCTCCAACATTCCTGCCCTTTGTTTCCCTTTATAGGGCACATGGTAGGGATATGGGTGGGAAGGACAAAGGGTGGGAGACCAGTGGACTGGTGGGGCAGGGAGGAGAAACCTGGGCAGGAACAGCCCTGGGTGGTTTGATTAGCATCTCCCTGTTTTACTGGGAGCTACTTCATTAACCCTTATTTAGGACTTGCCCAAGGCCATGACAACATGAACACTTCACTTCTCAGGTGTTTTTTTGGTTTCCCAGGATCAGATCAGATTGCATTTTTTTATTGGGCCTGATATTAGACCCCACTTACCTAGCTACACACACTACAATATTTCAATCTGGCTTCACAAACAGGGAGAGCCTACCTTAAAATAAATTAAAAGGGTTCATGATCTAGCTCAGAGGTCGAGCCCCACAGGGAGTATTCAACAGAACCTCAAAGAAAAAGATACCTATATACATATATAGTATCAGCTGGTGTGACCTCAGGCAACTTAGCAAGAGACACACTCAAAATTTTTTTTTTTTAAGAAAGAGTGAGAGAGGAAAGAGAGTGAGAGAGAATTTTTTTTTAATATTTATTTTTTAGTTCTCCGCGGACACAACATCTTTGTTGGTATGTGGTGCTGAGGATCGAACCTGGGCCGCACACATGCCAGGCAAGGAGCTACCACTTGAGCCACATCTTCAGCCTCACACACTCAAAATTTTTGAAACAATATTTAAAAATATCATATGTATCATACATTTTTTTTAAAGAGAGAGTGAGAGAGGAGGGAGAGAGAGAGAATTTTTAATATTTATTTTTTTAGTTCTCGGTGGACACAACATCTTTGTTGGTATGTGGTGCTGAGGATCAAACCCGGGCCGCATGTATGCAAGGCAAGCGCGCTACTGCTTGAGCCACATCCCCAGCCTGTACATATTTGATATATGAAAATAAATAGAGTTTGACAATTATTTTAGTAATTCTCATCACCTCCGGACAACTTATCTTTTGAGGAATTAGATAGAGCTAGGAAAAAAAAACAGTCCGTGTTGTTGATTTGGCTCAGTGTTCTCTTCCCTAGCAGGATAGAGAAGAAGGAGGTGTGGGAGGCAATTCCCTAAGGCAGAAATGCGGGGTTGAAATAAAATCAGCACCTTGTGCTGAATGTCCATGTTCTACATTCCACTATTAGGGAGTTGTTGGAAGCCATCTGACTCTGGTGACCCCACACATCAGGTCGTCTGTTTACCCCAAATGCAAATAGAAAAGGTCGTGATGAATAGCAGGAAAGGAACTTTGATCAGTGAAGCTACACCAGGAAGACAAGGGCACCATGTCCTTAGCCCTCTTTTCAGAGCTGTCTAGGACTCTCAGGTTTTATAAAAAGGGCAATCAGTCATAGGCATGTGTGTACAGGGCACAGTGTATGTAGGTTTGGTGTCTTCTGTGGCTTCAGGCATCTGTGTGTGTCATAAAATGTTTGTGAGCT
Organism: Ictidomys tridecemlineatus; assembly: GCF_052094955.1. NCBI lineage: Eukaryota > Metazoa > Chordata > Mammalia > Rodentia > Sciuridae > Ictidomys > Ictidomys tridecemlineatus. Next base: position 2,349,716 of record NC_135494.1, on the reverse strand, counting down.
CATGGTCACCTGACCCCTTGACACACTTCACCCTGCCGTGGTCCAGCTCCAGCAAAATAACCCCATTGCCCAGGCTGACCTGAATTGATCTCAGGAAGGGTCCCCTTGTAAAGGTAAAATTTCCAAGCTGATTCTAAGCCGCAGAGCCTGAGTTAAAATGTAAAAGACCAGGCATCCTAAAGTTTCCAAAGTGCAGGGATTAGGTTAAAAAGTAAAAGACAATTGTTACAATCATACAAGTCTATTGTTACAATTCCTCTGCTATCCCCGGAACTTGTAATCCCTGTAAAGTTGTTAGAACAATGAGGGAACTGCCTAGTAAATGTCTCCATTGATTCCCTGGTTGATTAATAGCTAAGGGCTCTGGGTAGCATGACACGTACGCATCTAGGCCCCAGAACCAATCAGTTTAAATGTGTACCCCACTTAGAAATGACCAATCATCTCTGCCTAAATTGTTCCCGCCAATGTATGCACTAATCCTGACTCAGGGTTGTTGTTCAATTTTCCCGCGCCTCATGATGATTTGTTCTGATGTATGCAAAGCCCCCCACCCTCTCCAAAAAGTGTACTTAAGCTCCACCTGACCTCCGCTCTGGGCTCTGGGCTGCTCTCCCTTCTTGAGTGAGCACAGAGTCCCAGCGCGCTGGAACAGGATCCTCAATAAACTTCCCCCCTGCGATTGCATGAAGTGAGTCTCTTGTGTGGTTTCTCCCCTCCGTCGCTCCGCTGCACCCCAACACCCTCCCTTGCGTTCCTTCCATGTCACTGGTTCAGAGCCACCAACATTTTCAAGAAAAGCCTCGAGCCCACCTGCTCCTGCCTGGTAAGCACCATATCCCTAGCTGCTGACCCAGGGCTCTCAGCTTCCTGGGTTTCAACTGATAGTTAAACCAGAAAGAAATAATAACCCTGCTCAGTTCAGCCCATAAAGCCTGCATATGAAACCCCACTTGGGGCACATATGGCCTGTGGGGTTGATACCGCTGGTTATGGGGGAGGAGTTCTGCCCTCTCACATGTTGAAGTTTGAACATTAGAGAAGCAAGCCCAGGCAAGCACACAAAGCAGGGTTTATTTTAAAAGAAGTAACATAGACTTCTCCCCAGGAGGGAGAGGGGGACCATAGCTGGTATCCTGGTATTCCCAGAAGCAAGGTGTTCAGCCTTTCTATGAGTCCTAGGCTTCCTGTGATCTCCATGCCTTTCCCTTTATCCTTGTCCTTCCTGCCTTGGTGACTAGGCCCAGGAATGCTTGGTGAGATGGCACAAAGGTGACAAACATGGGAGGCTGAAGGGGGAAGGGCAGGGTGCAGCAGTCAAGGACACATTTACACCCTAAAAGCTGCCTGTAGGGAGGGGCAATTCCTGGGAGAGGCTACCTTAGCAACAGGAAGGAGCTAGGGCAGGTCCTTGATGAGGGTGGAGCAAGGGCTCTGAAGGGATTAACATTTCTATCCCTCAGGGGACAGTCTGCAACTTGCCAGACTCTCTCAACATTGGCCTCCTAGATCAGACCTGACTCCATTTACCTGTCTGTACTGACTGCCTATTTCTGGCTTCAGTATCTGCCCCTTCCCAGAAAGTGAGTACAACCTTATTTTTACTCTTAGTTTGAATTGGTGAAGCCTTTCACATCTTGTGCAATGGCCCAAATTCAGTCTACCTACCAACATTCCCAATGACCATGGGGAGCGGGGCTTATACATTAACAGTCATATTCCCTCAAGTGTGGAATAGTGGCCACATACCTGTCTAGGGCTGAGAACTCAACTCTAGGTTCTCCTCCTCCCATGCTGGGCATTAAATCCATGGCAGGGGTACAGAATCCCTGATCTCCATCCCCAGCCCTTTTTTTATTGTGGTACAAAGAAGTGGGTGGGAGCATATGTAAGGGTCTGGTGGAGCATCTGAGAAAGAGACCACACAAGAGACTGGCTCCATGCAATTGGCAAAAGGGGATATTTATTGGGGATCCATTCCAGCGCGCTGGGGATCCGTGCTCACTCAAGATGGGAGAGCAGCCCAGAGCCCAGAGCAGAGTTCAAGTGGAGCTTAAGTACACTTTTTGGAGAGGGGGGGGGGCTTTGCATATATCAGAACAAATCATCATGAGGCGCGGGAAAATTGAACAACAACCCTGAGTCAGGATTAGTACATACATTGGCGGGAACAATCTGGGCAGGGGTGATTAGTCATTCCTAAGCAGGGTACACATTTAAACTGATTGGTTTTGGAGCTTACATTACATGTTACCTGGAGCCCTTAGCTATTTAACAACCAGGGAATCAATGGAGATATTTACTGGGCAGTTCAGGTATTGTCCTAACAGCTACAGAGATTACAGGTTCCGGGGGTAGCAGAGGAATTGTAACAATACCTAGTCTTTACTTTTTTTAGCCCAGTCTTTTACACTTTAACTCAAACTTTTGCAGCTTAGAATCAGCTTAGAAATTTTACCTTTACACATAAATATAGTGGATTTGAGAATATAACTCTGAAAACCAGCCTAATTCCTTCTTAAGATTGGGATCCATCGCATCCAAAACTCATGAAAACTAATTTTTGTTTTAGTATAAATTACTGCAATCTTTCAACTTGCTTGGAATGCTTGCCCATGCCTTGAAGTCACCCATACTTGGCTCCCCCTGACCAGATAACAACCCTCTCTGAAACCTCAGTGGTACCTCATACATTCTAATGTTGGGATCTGAATTTATTCCCTACCTTGAAATGTTAAGCCATGTAGTTCATTAACCTTCTACGTGCCTTTGTATTATGCTTGTCCAAATCCTGGTATCTGTAAGTTCTCAAGACACCCCTCTTTGCAAACTTTTGTGTTATAAAAATGTGTTCGGAGGGCTGGGGATGTGGCTCACACAGTAGCTTGCTCGCCTGGCATGCCTGAGGCACGGGTAAGATGCTCAGCACCACATAGAAACAAAAATGTTGTGTCTTCCGAAAATGAAAAATAAATATTAAAAATTCTCTCTGTCTCTCTCTCCCTCTCTCTAAAAAAAGAGTTGTTGTTTGATTTAAAACAAATTGTTCTGAGAGAGCTGGAGTATCTTTAGCCTGGGGTTTGAGGACAGACAGACATGGCCAGCTCCTGGGTACATAAATAAAATTTTGATTAAGTTTGATTCAAAATTGGAGTCTGTTCTTTTTCTTGTGTTGTGGTTTAACAGTGCCAGTGAAAGGCTAAAGTTTCTAAGCTGCAAAGCCTGAGTTAAAATGTAAAGGACCAGGCATTGTAAACCTGCTTCTAAACTACAAAGCCTGGGTTAAATTCCTGTAGCTGTTAGGGCAATACCCGAACTGCCCAGTAAGTATTCCTCAGATCCTCTGGTTGTTTAATAACTTAGGACCCTGTGTAGCCCAGCACGTAGGCATTCAAGGCCCAAAACCAATCAGTTTGAATGTATACCCCACTTAGGAGTGACCAATCACCCCCGCCCAGCCTGTTCCCGCCAATAAATGTACTAATCAAGTCTAAGAATTATTGTTTGATTTTCCCGCGGGTGTATGGTGATTGGTTAAAGGAGACTATGATGTGTATAAAGTCCCCGCCCTCCCCAAAAAGTGTACCTAAACACTGCTCAACCCTTGCCCTAAGCTCTGGGTCTTTCCCTCTTCCAGAGTGGGCATGGAGCCCCAGCATGCTGAATCAATAAATCCCCTTCTGCCAATTGCATGAGTGTTCTCTTGGTGGTCTCTTTCTCCAACGCTTCACCAGACCCTTACACCAGGTCTCTAACAAGGCCGTCTTTGGTTTTGGCCAAGGGAGCATATTTTTTACACATGATGAGACATCTTTAAGCCAATACATTAAAAAACTGAAAAAAAATCATTCAATAAATTCTTTCTTAGAAAACAACAATAACAACGACAAAACTTGAGCAGTATCCTGGGATAGTGGTGCAAACCATGCCATGAGGGTGAAAAATTCTAGCCCAACCTCTGAAATGTAGCCTCACTCTCTCTCAAAATACAACTTAAAAGGGGCAGGGCATGTAGCTCAGTGTTACAGCAACCCTAGGTTTAATGGTCAGTTTAAAAACAATAACATCCCAAAGAGGAATAGAGGGGAAAAAGACAAAAGAAAAGAGAAGAGTGTAAAAGGGCAGACATCAATCGAATTACACCAACAGTGACATTATGTGGCAATTGACTGAACAATCCTCTCCTAAGGTAGAGATCAGCAGACAGAATGAAAACACGGTCCAGTTCTATGCTATGTGCAGGGGTCACTGCTGGGATATCAATGGATAAAGAGTTTGAAAATAAGAGGATGTGAGTCCTACACCATGAAAACAGACACCATGAGTCAGCTCTCCTGTAATATCTTTCCAAAATCAGGCAAAATGTTTCAAAGCCACAATTAATTGAGCCAGAACAGCTGTGAGACATGGACATATGATGTTTATTTTTTTTAAGAGAGAGAGAGAATTTTAATATTTATTTTTCAGTTTTCGGCGGACACAACATCTTTGTTTGTATGTGGTGCCGAGGATCGAACCCGGGCCGCACGCTACCGCTTGAGCCACATCCACAGCCCGACACATGATGTTAAGGTGTTCCTGAATGCTCCATCCTCTTTCTCAATGCCAATCCAATAATAAGGACACAGCTGTGAGTTTACAGGGGAAAAAAATGGTTTTCTAGCAAAGGAGCAGCACAGTGACTACTGTCCAGAGACCAGGATTCTGGCAATCAGAAGAAACAGTTGTCTTTGGGGGGGGGAGGGAGATAGGGGTGCCAGGGATTGAACCAGGTGCACTCAATCAATGAGCCACATCCCCAGCCTCATTTTGTATATTATTTAGAGCCGGGGTCTCTCTGAGTAGCTTAGCATATTGACTTTGCTGGGGCTGGCTGTACACTCTTGATCCTCCTGCCTCAGCCTCCCTAGAGGCTGGGATTGAGGCATCACCACCACCCCTGGCACAAAGCAAAATATTTCATTAAAGAGATGGAAAGTCCTTAGTTTGATGTCAATTAAAGTTTATAATTTGGTTATTCTGGGTTTGTTTGGGTTTGCTATTGCAGAAACCCAAAGCACATTCCAGGAGACACAAAAGCCTGTAGAGTCCACACAATGTTATGTGATCCAACCTTGTGGCCTCCCTGGGACACAAAGGCAACCTGTCAGCTCCTTTCATGTTCTTACCAATATGAACCATTTCAGGGTCAGCTGAAAATTCAAGCTGACTTTAGCATTGAAAGGGGACCTCATGTCTAACAGAAGAGTCATGTGCCACGAGGACAATAGGCAGTGAAGCAATGACACAATGACAGACATGCCATTTTGCTCCCATGTGAAGGCTGAGTTCTGGAGGCTGCTCCTGCCCAGGGCAGATCTTAAAGTGGGGATTAGGTCCCAGGCCAGGTGGGTTGCTGATGTGATCTGAGGTTCTGCACAGACCTCTACAGCAGTCATTTCCAGGACAGTGACAATCCCAGGCCTGCCTCAGTCCCTCATCCCCATGTTTCATCAGCCCTTGGGACCCAGAACAAGAAATATGGTGAGAAGTGGACCAAATGCTGCCCCCGATTTCAGTTCTGGCTACTTGGGTGCATACAGCCTTGAGCTTTGGGCATTTGAAAGAATCGAGTAGAAACATGAGACCCAAAGATGTGTCAAACAGCACTGAGGGACATGGTCAGGACAGCCACAGAGGGCTTGGGGTTGAGGTGGGGCTGTCCTCCGGCAGCAAGGGCCACACAACAGCGGAGTCACAAGGGTTTCCCTGGAGGGGGATTTGGAGTGGGGGGAGAGGACTGAGACTCTGCTGCCCACCTCACTGCCAGCCCATCCATACTAGATGCCTGGCCACAAAAGCACCCCGATGAATCCTCTCAGCCCCCTGTTTTGGTTTTAAAGTGAAAATTAAAGATACTGGGTGTGAAAGTTCTGCCTTTTTCTGGGGCAAGCTCAGGCTACACGTGGGTTCCAGGAGTCATACCCATGGACAGGGGGCCAGGCTCCATCCCTGCTCCAGGTGATGGGTGTGTCTCACCAGAGGCTTGGTTTTCTTCCAGTGAAGGGGGTCAGAGGAGGAGGTGGCCACACATGTGTTGATATGCTGCTCTGGCTGAGGACACCAAATCTATGCTCTGCCCAGGGTTGTCTCCTACCTTGGGCTTGGATGACTTCAGTCTCCGGCCTCCTGGTTTCCCAAGTTAAATAATTTGTGGCCTCTTCCACTGGCATGTTGGTGATGCTTGGGACCTTTTTCCACATGACAGGGACACGTGGTCACTGTTGAATGATGACAGCTGGAGCACAATGAGGCATGGGGGTGAGGAGACTGGCCCATGGTTCTGAGAATGCCCCTTGAACACCCAGCCTCCCTTGCAGTCTCCTGGCCTGCAGGTCAAAGCCCTGTAAGTGGAAGAAGCTCCTCACACAAGGTCAGGTTCACCCTCTTCCTCAGAAGTGAATCTGGGGCCTAAGTAGCTCCAATGAGTCCCTCCAGCTCTGATAAGATAGAAAAACTGGGAGCCTCTTTCTGGGATCAAAGGAAGGTTATGAACTGAGCACATGTCCCCATCCCTCATGCCTGACAGCCCTTTCCCAGATCCTCTCATTCTCATGAGCCAGGGAAACATTTAATTTTCATAACTATTTTATGCTGTAGTTGGACATGATAGAAAATGTGTCTCTACAGCTTTGGCGTTGTTCTGTAACCTCACTTTAATCCTTTACCTGAGCAGAAACAGCCCTCTCCACAGCATGTACTGCAGAATGTCACCTGATGGGAGGCTGTAGCTGCATCAATGATGTAGGGCACATGAGGATAGACACCCAAAGATGTTCCAGGATTAGATTTATTAGCTGCAGGGTTCTGAGGTGTATAACCTCAAGTTTTTTGGTTCACTGCTTGTAATTTCATTGATCTTCATTTACACCCAGTGAGACAGGGATAGAGGTTTATATTTTCTGTAGGTGTATACGTGAAGAATTTTTTTTTAGTTCACAGAAAGTGCTTTGTATACCAATTGTAAGATTAGTCAGAGGTCTTCCAAGCACTACCACAAAAGCAGAAGTCTGTATTAGAACCCACATTGAGATCTTTGCAAAATCTGCTCCTGACATTTTGTTGAAAGAAAATTATGGTGAAGGTCTCTCCAGAAGCTAAGTTAATATTCCTTGGTGGAGAAAGGAGTACCACTATATTAGCACATCAGACTGGGACACTCCTTACCAAGCCTTTGTTCATGCAGAGTGTATTAAGTAGGTTTTCTTAACCTTAAACCATCACACAATTTCCCCAGGGCTACTGAGCTACTCTAAACACAGAGAGAAATCAAGCATGAGTTTTCTAGTATATTCCACCTAAGTATTATTCATAGGGAGAAAAGCTAAGTTGGATGTAGTTTTTTTAAAAAAATTCACGGGTATAAAAGACCTTTAAGAAAGAAGAGACCATCTGCAATTGTGGAAGAAAACACCTGCAGAGCTGCATCTGCTGATGTGGTCATCAGTGGAGTCCACACACACAGCACCAGAAAACTCATCACCTGAGCTATGGGAGTGCTTGGTGCAAGAATGCCTGCCTAGCATGCACAAGGCAGGATTGGGTCCCCTGAATTGGGGAAAGAAAAGAGAAAGCAACTCAAGCATAGGGCAAAACATATTTTGATAAAGTGCCTCTCCAAGTATTATACACAAATGACATTATGCTATAATGCTCTTTAATGTGCTTACATACAGCACAATACATGAGACTTAGAACAAGCACAGGTGACAAGAGTGGGGTCCCAGAGTCATCAACAGCTCAATAAGTAATCAAGGAAAAGAAAGAGGCCAGCTTCAGGTCACACAGAAACATCCCTATGTTCCCAGCTGCCAGTCTCACTCCATCTCAAAAAACAACAATTAAAAGGACTGTGGGGAAACTCAGTGGTGGAGCACTCCTGGGTGAAATGTGAACAAAGACAGAGAGGAAAGAAGTTCAGAAGAGACATTTCACCAGTCTGTATTTTGGAGTGGAGAGGCCTAAACTAACATGCAGAATATGTAATGAAACAATGGACACAAAAGATTTACAATACAGGAAAATGGAATCTAAAAATAAGAGAGATTTAACTGAGAAGAAAAACATGTTGTTCTAAAATCTTGATGCTGATGCAATGCACCTCTCCAACACAGGGTGCATTTTTGGTACCTCTGAATAGATAAACAAAGAAATGAAGGCACAAACATTTTCACACACCTACAGATTTTTCTCAAAAAAAATAAATAAAATAAAAATATCCTCAAGTCTGAACAAGTTCAAATGGATCTGAAAAAAGCAAAGGTCCCACCACATGTCTACATACAGGGCTTTTCTCCAGTGTGGTTTCTTAAATGCTGTTCTAAGGAACCTGGAAAGTTGAAAGTCTTACTACAATTTTGAAAGAGAGAAAAAGGATCTTCTCAGATGTGAAATCTTTGTCTTTGAAGAAAACTCTGAAAGCTGAATACTGCCTCACATGGCTTATCCTCAGCATTTTCTACAGTATGAGTCCTTTCATACAACTGAACAAAACTAGAACAGCTCAACAACTCATATTTCCTTTTTGCATAGGATTTATTCTTTTTATTCCAAAAGAATCTTCTGAGACCTTAGTAAAAGATTGAGAAAACAAGATTTCTCACATTTCTCAAGCTCACAGGGCTTCTCTGTGTGTTTTCATATATGAGAAGAAAAACAGGACTGGAGGGGAAGCTGATAGGATGTAGCTTTTCTCTAGTATGTATTCTGGTATGTATTCCAGGGCTTTTCTCTGGTATGTATTCTTCCATGTTTATGAAGCTGATGGGATGTAGCAAAGGTGTTGCCACACTGCTTACATTCAGAGGGTTTGTTTTTCAATGTGAATGAAATGGCTTTGAAGGCAATAGGGAAAATGGAATGGTTTGTGATAATTTTATACATTTAAAGAGTTACTCAGTTGGAAGTGGTGGTGTATGCCTTTAATTCCTGAGACTTGAGAGGCTAATTCTGAAGGATCAGTGTTGGAGGCTAGCCTCAGCACCTTAGGAAGACCCTAAAAAATGCAGCAAGTCCCTGTCTCAAAATAAAAAGTAACTGGAATGTAGCTAAGTGGTAGAGCACAACCAGAATAAATCCCCAATCTCTCTCTCTCTCTCTCTCTCTCTCTCACACACACACACACACACACACACACATTTTCAGCAGTGTGAGTACTTCCTTGTCTTTGAGAATGACATGAAATATTGATTTACCAGGTTTTACATTCAAAGGATTTTTCTCCAGTAACTTCCTACATGTATATGAGTAAAACAGTAATAACAGAAAAGTTTACCAATTGTTTTCATGAATATGATTTCTCTGCAGTATCTGTTCTTTCACGTGTGTGAAGCAGACAGGATGTAGCAAAAGCTTTTAAACATTGTTGTTATTCATAGCGCTTTTCTCTGGTATGGATTCTTTCATGTGTGTGAAGCGTAGGGGATGTAGCAAAGGCTTTGCCACACTCCTTACATTCATAGGGCTTCTCTCCAGTGTGCATTCTTCCATGAATCTGAAGGTAACTGGATCTAGAAAAGGCTTTGCCACACTGCTTACATTCATAAGGCTTCTGTCCAGTATGAGTTTTTTCATGTGAGTGAAGGTGACTGGATGTAGCAAAGGCTTTGCCACACTGCTTACATTCATATGGCTTCTCTCCAGTGTGCATTCTTCCATGAATCTGAAGGTAAGTGGACGTAGCAAAGGCTTTGCCACACTGCTTACAATCATAGGGCTTCGCTCCAGTATGAGTTGTCTCATGTAAGTGAAGGCTAGAGGACTGAGTGAAGGCTTTCCCACACTGCTTACATGCATAGGGCTTCTCTCCAGTATGAGTTCGTTCATGTATCTGAAGGCCAGAGGCAGTAGTGAAGACTTTTCCACATTGTTGACATTCAGAGCATTTCTCTCTAGTATGTCTTCTTCCATGAATTTGAAGGTTACTAGATGTAGAAAAGGCTTTTCCACACTGCTCACATTTATAAGGCTTCTCCCCAGTATGAGTTTTTTCATGTGACTGAAGGTAACTGAATGTAGCAAAGGATTTTCCACACTGCTTACATTCATAGGGCTTTTCTCCAGTATGCATTCTTCCATGAATCTGAAGAGAACTGAATTTAGAAAAGGCTTTGCCACACTGCTTACATGCATAGGGCTTCTCTCCAGTATGAGTTTTTTCATGTGTGTGAAGGTTAGTGGACTGAGTGAAGGCTTTGCCACACTGCTTACATGCATAGGGCTTCTCTCCAGTGTGCATTCTTCCATGAATCTGAAGGTAACTGGATCTAGAAAAGGCTTTGCCACACTGCTTACATTCATAAGGCTTCTGTCCAGTATGAGTTTTTTCATGTGAGTGAAGGTGACTGGATGTAGCAAAGGCTTTGCCACACTGCTTACATTCATATGGCTTCTCTCCTGTGTGCATTCTTTCATGAATCTGAAGGTAAGTGGACGTAGCAAAGGCTTTGCCACACCGCTTACAATCATAGGGCTTCGCTCCAGTATGAGTTGTCTCATGTAAGTGAAGGCTAGAGGACTGAGTGAAGGCTTTCCCACACTGCTTACATTCATAGGGCTTCTCTCCAGTATGAGTTCGTTCATGTATCTGAAGGCCAGAGGCAGTAGTGAAGACTTTTCCACATTGTTGACATTCAGAGCATTTCTCTCTAGTATGTCTTCTTCCATGAATTTGAAGGTTACTAGATGTAGAAAAGGCTTTTCCACACTGCTCACATTTATAAGGCTTCTCCCCAGTATGAGTTTTTTCATGTGACTGAAGGTAACTGAATGTAGCAAAGGCTTTTCCACACTGCTTACATTCATAGGGCTTTTCTCCAGTATGCACTCTTCCATGAATCTGAAGAGAACTGAATTTAGAAAAGGCTTTGCCACACTGCTTACATGCATAGGGCTTCTCTCCAGTATGAGTTTTTTCATGTGTGTGAAGGTTAGAGGAGTGAGTGAAGGCTTTGCCACACTGCTTACATGCATAGGGCTTCTCTCCAGTGTGCATTCTTTCATGAATCTGAAGGTAACTGGATGTAGAAAAGGCTTTTCCACACTGCTTACATTCATAGGGCTTCTCTCCAGTGTGCATTCTCTGATGTATTCTAAGTAAACTGGGATAAGCAAAGTCTTTCCCACATACCTTACATTTGAAACCTTCATTCCCCATGTGTGTGATCCTGTGCCTTTGAAGACTTGTGTGTGAAATACAGGTCGGACCACCTCCTTTACATTCATACACTTTCTCTCCAGCATGAGTTCTTTCATGTCTTCTTAATAAAGAGGAGAAACAAAAGGCTTTCCCACATACCTCACATTGAAAACGTTTACGTTCACTGTGTTTTCTCATGTGTCGTGGAACACCCGTGGGAGAAGATGAGGCTTCACTACATTGTTGATATTCGTAGGGTTGCCACCCAGTATGAGTATCTTTATGCCTTTGAATGTCACTGGAATGACGGATGACTTTCCCACGTACTGTACATTTTAAAGGTCCATCTCCAGTTTGTATTAACATTTGTGTGTGAACATTTTTGGGAGAAACCAGAGATTTCCTATATTGTTTCAATTCACATGGCTTCTCTTCACATTCCCCATGCTTGTAGTATTTGTGTCCAGAGTATGATGTGATCTGCCTATGAAGGAATGAAGGTCATATGAAGTCTTTTGCACACATAATGAAGTCACATGGATTTACTCTATTAAAGTTTTTCTTTGTTCAATTAAGAATTGGAATCGATTTGAAGGTTTTCCCACACTATTTTGTGCCTTTGAGTTTACCATATGACTTCTTTAAGGAAGAAGAAGTGACCAGCACATAATCAATGCTTGATTCATTCACAATTTTCTATGTATTGATAAATCTTTACATTACTACCAACATCAGGTAAAGGCTAGGTTTTCTGACTTGTTCAACTTGCTTAAAAATAAGGAGATTGAAAGCAAACAATCCTTTTCAACACAGCTTCTCTATGGCTATTATCCAAATAGTGATATTCACATATGCGATTTCATATACTTTTTGTATGTCAAATACTTTGAAAAGACAGAACATCTGTTACAGCTAAGTATATACTTCAGGTGAAAAGCACTATAAGAATAAATACTTCTCAAATTATGCATACTTCTTTCGTTGGTTTCCTTTAAATATTACATGACCGTTCTCAGACCCTGTCATGGACTCTTCTTGTGAGGACAGTTACCTTACATTGCTCCCAGAGTTTTCAATCTGAACTTCAGTGTTCTTGTCTTCCCACTTGTTTCCTAAAATGAGAGAAAAGAACAATCTTTATGAATACTTAGGAGCTAACAATGCTTTGCCAAATGATACATGCTATTTATGCTGCAATAATTCACCAACTGATTCCCTTTTCACCTTCTACATAAATGACCAAAATAAACATGATTTGTCTATTTGATTCAGTTTGAAAACATCATTATTACCTAGAGAAGCCAGGTTACTGAGGACTTCCAACATCACATCTCTGTAAAGGTTCTTCTGGGAAGGATCCAGGAAAGCCCACTCCTCCTGGGTGAAGTTCACAGCCACGTCCTCCAAGGTCACTGAGATCTAAAATATCCCACCAAATGTATAGTGGAGGCCAGGAGAGATTGACAGCATGAGAAATCTATACTCAACATGCATGGTGTTCACATGATTCCAGGAGGAACCCTAAGGTAAAGGATGAACTTTGGCTTATCATAAAATGTTGCTTCATCCATTCCCTTCATCAAATGTGCAATACTGGTTTAGTAACTCACAAACACCCTACACCAATGCAATATTTTCAAAACAGTGGAGACTATTGGCTGGAGAGAAGGGGTATTCCATACTATGAGTAATGACACATTTAATTGTCACCCTGATTGGATTAAAAGATACAGATGATTAATGAGATTCTGCCTGTGTCCATGAGGGTGTGTCTACAAATGATTGGCACATGGGATAGTGAGCCAAACAGGCAAACCTTTTTAAGGTAGGCAGCACCAGCCAATAGGACTGTGTCTTAGGTGGAACAAAAGTTGAAAGAAGAAGGAAGCAGCAGCAGAGCAAGCTCCTTTCTTCTCCAATAGGTTCTTGTTTGCTACTGGAATGGTCTGAGGGTATCAGACTCTGCCTTGTTCCCTCTCCCAAAGCGGACTCTGCCAGTGATTCTCCAGGGAGTTTCCAGAACCTTTGGTCTGGACTAGGGCAGCACCATTGATCCCTCTTGTTCTGATGCTTCAGCCTCTTGGACTCTGCAGCAACTACTCTGAAAACTTTCCAGTTGCAGATTGCCATTGTGGACATCCAGCTTTGGGTCAAGTAGGCCAATCTAATAAGTCCCCTTTTATAATCAAACTTCCTCTTGATGCTGTTCCTCTAGAGAACACTGACTAATAAAACTATGTAAGCCAAAAATTGCTCTGAAAAACAAAGTCTAACTAATAAAGAAGTAAATAAACTACCAAGCCATGAAGTTTTACAAATATATACATAAGAAATAATAGTATATGCCAAATACCATTTTTATAATAATGTAAGAATAAATCAATGAGTCATACGTAGAAATTTCAAAACTATGGACAAAAGCAAAGAAACTGATTTTCAATACTATTTCCATCTTGAAATAAATTGGATGATAAATCTTCAAAAGTCATTCCAGAGACTGGGGTTGTGGCTCAGTGGTAGAGCACTTGACTCGCACGTGCAAGACCCTGGGTTCAATCCTCAGCACCACATAAAAATGAATAACTAAAATAAAGGTATTGTGTCCAACTACAAATAAAAAATAAATATTTTTTTAAAATGACATTCCAACTGCTGGTGTGGTAGTTTGCACCTGTAAGTTCAGCCACTAGGGAGGTTAAGGCAGAGAAATGGCAAGTTGGAGGCCAGTCTCAGCAACTTAGCAAGATACTCAGAAATTTAGTGAGACTGATCTTCATTAAGAATAAAAAGGAGGGACTGGGACTGTAACTGAGTGGCAGAGCACGTGGTAGTATGTGTGAGGCACTAGGCACTGGGTATAATCCTCAGCACCACAGAAAAATAAACAAAATAAAGGTATTCTGTCCATCTATAACGATACATATATATATACATACATACATAAGAAGAAGGGCTGAGTATGTGCTCAGTGGTGAATGGGGCTGGGGATGTAGCTCAAGTAGTAGCGCACTCGCCTCGCATGCACAGGGCCTTGGGTTCGAGCCTCAGTACCACATAAAAGTAAAATAAAGATGTTATATAAACCGAAAACTAAAAAATAAATTTTAAAAAAATTACATTGAAGATGGGAGTGATGGTGCACACCTGTATCTTAGAGGTTCAGGAGTCTGAGGCACTAGGCAATGTAGCAAGACTCTGTACCAAAACAAAGAATCTAAAAGGGGTGGGGGTTAAGCACCTCTGGGCTCCATTCCTGATGCCAAAAAAACCCCACGAACCTGCCAAGGCCAGACAAGGACAGTGAAAAACTGTCATCCTTTGTCCAATTCATCACCTTGTGAAGCACAGATACTAGTTTTCATGAAACCACATTCATAAATTTATCCACCACTATTTTTGTAGAATTGGACTCAAAATCATCAGCAATAATGCAAGACAGAGTTTCTCTGTATCTTATGTGGGAATTTGGAATCTAGGACTGCAGTTCAATTTGAAATCACTAAAAATACAAAATTGAATCTTACAAACATTCTACATAAATTCAGGGGTAGCAAATGGTAAATTAGGTAATTAGGTGTGTTCATTTTTTTTCTACCCCCGAAATAAAACCCAGAGACATTTTACTACTGATCCACATCCCCAGTCATTTTTATATTTTATTTTGAGACGCAGTCTCACCAGGTTGCAGAAGGCCCAGCTAAGTTGCTAAGGCTGTCCTCAAATTTGCAAAACTCATGTCTTAGTCCCTGGAGCAGGAAAAATCACAGTTGTGCCCCAGTGTACCTGGCTGTAAGTTGAAAATTTTGACAATGAAAATATAACTAGACTTTAAAATCCAATTCTTTCTTGCCTCTTAATAATACTCCACCCCATAAGGCTCTGAATAAATAAACCTGGGCCTCAGATAAGTGAGCTCATCATTTCAAAGTGATACACAGAAAGCTTTGGTGCTGAGGGAGCACACATGTGTCAGGCTCAAGGGGCAGGGAAGGTCCCTGACAGCAGGAACATGCTCCCTCCAGGTCTTGCTCACTGAAAGCCTCTAGGATCACCCTCCAAGAGACCTGGACCATGATTCCAGTCTATGAGGCTTTTCAGGTTTGCACAGCTCTGCACTGGGGTGGGTGGTCCTTATGCTCTGGGAGAGGTTTCGCTCCTTCACACTGTGAGAGACTGAAAAGGCAGGAGTCACTGCTGACCTGGCCCCTCAGCACCAGCATCCACAGGCTGACTGTCCAACTTTCTCCAAAGAACAGGAACAGGGCTTGGGGAAAACAAGGTTCCAAGAAGTTAGTTGTCTAGATGAGGCTTGTTCCAGGACATTCCTTAGCCCCAAGACCTCAGCTGATCCACCAAGATGCTGTACCTCACAACTTAGGCTGTCCTCTAAGAGGAGCTGACCCAGGGCCTGAAATTCCTTTTACCATGCAGAGCACAGGACACCTGTGAGCACATGGTGGCAGCCCCAGGAATGGATAGTGGCTGAGAACATAGGACTCTCTGAGGTGTCCAAAGAAAACCTGGCTGAGAAAATCAGATTTGGTGTCTACACCCTAGGAAGATATAAAACAACAACAACATCAAAAACAACAACAAAAAACAGAATTTAGGCAGGTGTGAACTGAAGTTCTCCATGAACTTGCTCTATATCAAAGAACCTTCAGACCACCTGACTTTGGGGAACTAGACCACCATGAGTTATAAGACAGGGTTCTGCATCATTGGCAACAATTATCTTGGCCTCTCTAAAGCTCGTTCAAAGCCAATTACCTAAATTTCTGTATTAGTCAAAAAATTTTCTAAACAAATGAACTTCACAGAATATATTACTAACCTTACCAGACATATAACCACCATCTTCCAAAGCTAACAATGTAATAAGGGACCTACAGAAGAAATTTCCCCTTTTTCACTGTAGCCACCCATCTGATGATCCTACCAATGCACTTGGTTAATGTATTCATGCATAACTTCCTTTTCAAATTTTCTTGTCAGGCATGAACAGTGGGGCACAACTATAATCCCAGCAGCTTGAGAGATTGGGTCAGGAGGACTGCTAAATTCAAAGCCAGTCTCAGCAACTTAGTGAAGCCCTAAAAAATGTAGTGAGATCATGACTCAAAATAAAATATAAAAAGGGTTGCTGATACAGTTCAGTGATTGAGTTCCTCTGGGTTCAATCCCTGTTATTAGAAAAGATGTAATTTCTTCCAGAATGGGACACATACATCAATCAGGATAAGGTGAATCCATGTTCCTGAGGATGGTCATTAATATTTGGGTCAAAATAAACTATTTTCCTCAGGTATGGTTGCCAGTGCCTTTAATTCCAACAGCTTGAGATGCTGAGACAGGAGGATCAGAAGTTCCAGGCAAGCCTAGACAACATAGCCAGATCCTGTCTGAAAATAAATTTTAAAAGGGCAGGAGATGAATGACAAGAGAATAAATCAGACATTATTATCGTATTTGACTACATGACCCATGTGAATGGACATTAGGTACAATCAGAAAAAAAAAGAAGTTACACTCTATTTACATATGGTGTGTCAAAATGCATTTTACTGTCATGTAAAAGTAATAAAAGTCAAGAAAAAAATATCTTCTACCAAAAACAAACAAACATACAAAAAAGAGATGAGGATGTAGCTAAAGATTCAATATCCCTAGTATGAATAATGCACTGCCTTATTTCATTTAAAGCAGCTATTTTACCAGAACACAAGATGTGTCAAGTTACTATTCTTTCCCCTAAAGGATGATATTCAGAAACAGAAAAAAAAATTATGGGCCATGGATGTGGCTCAAGAGGTAGCATGCTCGCCTGGCATGCGTGCGGCCAGGGTTCAATCCTCAGCACCACATACAAACAAAGATATTGTGTCTGCCAAATTAAATAAATAAATATTAAAATTCTCTCTCTCTTTCTTAAAAAAAAAAAAAAAAGCTTATGCTTGCCAGAGATAGTGGCACTTGCCTGTAATCCCAGGGACTCAGGAAGTTGAGGCAGAATGATCATAAACTGGAGGACTGTGTCCAAAACAAGTGGTACATGATCTCTTTTTAAAAAACTGGGGGGGGGGTTTCCTGAGGATTTAACTGATAAACCTTCTCTAGTTTTGATCCCCAATATAAAAAGAAAATATTCTTTGCAATACTTCACTAAAGGAAAAGTGAAAAGGAATAGACTGTGGTCATTTGAAACACAGGAAGAAAATATATTTGAGAGTGATGAGAAGTGGAGAGGAAGATGGCATTTTAGAACGCAGCAGGCAACTGCAAATGAAGGACCTACAGCAGCCTTCACAGACTCTGAACAGGGAAAAGGAAAGTGGATTTGCATCCTGCTTCCTACACATTTGGAAGAGTGGGGGCGGGCCACCAGCAGGGAGAGGAGGGGAAGCCAGGGACCTGAGCAGCCCATTCAACAATGGAAGCCACAGAATGGAGCCCAGGGCCACCTTCCAGCCAGAATTGGGCCTCATGCTCTGAGCTGACCTCAGGGACCAGCCCACTCCTCAGGC